>NC_085089.1:7714051-7839051 GCF_963422355.1 Corticium candelabrum
TCTATACACGTAGTCTACCAGAAGAGCACATCACTATACTTCATTGCTTGTGTGCCGATGAGTTTCAGTATGATTATTAAAGCAACCAACTTGAACAGTAGATTTCTCAAAAGAATGATAAAACACCGGCAACCTGTGCTTGTGTATGCGTTTGTGGATTAATGGAAAACTTACTGTTTAGATCTTTCAAAGGCCAGACAGGAAGCTTTTGATACATTCAAACGAGATTATTCTCATAATGCCAGCATAGATGATAACAAACAGACATTGAAACAGAGGTGTGCTTTAATGCAATATACAACAGCTAAGTAGTAGTAATACTTAGGCTCTTGTAGGTACTCTGACGCGAAATTGTTGGGAGAGCAAGTGAACAAAGCAAGAGGAAGTATCAGTGAGACTCGAGTTTATGAAATTGAAGGTTCTGTTCCCACAAACCTGATGTGTTTTTATCGATGTAGATTCATTGAAAGCTCAGATTGAACAAGTGCGAGTGAGCCAAGCTGTGCATGGTAAGTGTTGACAAAGACAACCAGGCAGACAGACAGACAGACAGACACAGACAGCATTATAAGCAGGCAACTGACAAGACTGGCAAAGTCAAAGACATTCATTGTGACAGCTATTCGTTGCTAGTTAAGTAACTTTACATTGTAGTGTGCCGCCCTTTGGGGGCAATTGCCAATAGCCTGTAATAGCATTGATTTATTCAATACGTGTATATAGACAGACAGACAGACAGACAGACTGGAAAATAGAGACAAATTGGACAGATGTGTGAATTGTGTGTTAAGTGTGGATTTCAAGGTTTATCTGAAACGAATGGGGATCCTGTGGTTGATCCTAAAGAAGAGGAACTGCGTGGTCGTCTCGAACACGAGAAATCACGGTTTGTATGAACATTTCTCAGTCACATTTAGTTCATCATGCATTACTGTCAAACAGTTTTAAGCAAATGGTGGGTGACCTGCGTCACTTGAAGACAGAGATCGAACACTTGCAGCATTTGCTCGAGAAAGCCAAAGTCAAGATGCAGAAGGACTTTGAGATATGGTGGGCAGAACAGGGTGCTCTAAATCAGGTTACAACCATCACCAGATTTCACTTGGTTTCATTTCATGCCATTCTCGTTTTCAATTGCACAGCCACCATCACTGGCAAAGCAGGCATGGAGAACTCCTCCTGTCACTCCTTCGTCCGTTTCTTCGTCCCGGCCTGGCAGCAGAGCGAAGCTGCCAAGAGAGCAGGAACACGAGCGAGACTCAACTCGATCAACATCTGGATCAAGGCCAGGCTCTAGTCATCAGAGAAGACACAAATTAGCTGCATTAGGTAATAGTGGGAGATCGTCGAGAACAGACATTCTTAGACTTTCCCAAGACTCGGTCTTATCAAGTACATCCATGACGAATCAGTCAGACAGAAGCAGACAACTCGAACATCAACCGGAGATGTTTCATTCGTTTGTTACAAACACAACAGTCAGTGGTAGCCAAAGTGAACCAACAATGAGCAGCAATGAGGATTCAGGCTATGCACCATCCAGACATCATCGACTGGAGACGAGATCACAGCAAAAGTAAGATGAAGAACTACGTTCATAGTTTGTCCAAAAAAGCATGTATACATGACAACACACACACACACACACACACACACACACACACACACACACACACACACACACACACACACACACACACACACACACACACACACACACACACACACACCACAAGAAAGACTGTAAATGACATTGGTAAATACCATCTATCAAATTTAATGATCACACACTGTGAAAATTACACAAATATATATAAAACTACAGGTTGGTCAGATGGTACATCAGAATCAGATATTACAAACATACTGAACGCAGACTGGGACCAAACAGTGAGGAGCAAAACATTACACATGGCCACAGCCTAACATGGTCATCAGTCGATCAACGAACTGATGATAGACAGATAATATCATCTTGTGTCAAACTTACAATAACCAATCATCTTTCATAAACTCATGTATACAAGTGGTAATAAATTTATTTATCAATATGTGATTATATGTGATAGGGTGATGCATCAGCAACCCAGTAGCGTACAGCTAACCGGAGACAGCAGAGCAGATGCCGACATCTTAGCATTCATCAAGGCTCGCCAAGGCCTTCTAGACAAAGGTACACAACAAAAATAATCATATCTTTCATGTCGTATCTCTAACAGGACGTGTTGCAATTGTCAGGCTACAAGAAACACTGATTCTTGACTCTCGGTTTGCTATACCAGAAACATTGTACTGCGAGCTGACAGTGGATATCTATGAGGTAGTTACAGCAATGCGTCCAGCATAGCAGTGTCACTCTAGTGTAATCTGTCCTGTATCAAAGTCAGTCGACTGTCGACAGTCCAAGCAACAGACAAAACATACATGAGCTTTGTTAATATTATATCTATAGTTTAATATCGCCTCGCCCTTTGACGGGATCGACGACCACCGGGAACGTATTCATCGGATTCTATGACAAGATCCTTCACGTCGTCATCCTCCTCCTCGTCATCAGGCATCCATTCGTCGTCCGAGTCGCGTCCTCGGACCTCCTCCTCTTCTTCACTCTCGCTGCTCTCAATAAACTCCGAATCGTCATTAAACGTGTCATTCTCGTCGAACGACTCCTCGTCTTCGTCGCTGTCTCCTGCCAATACGTTTGCTTTCACTAAACACCGACAGTCACATAAATCGGTTTTACAATAGAGTCCTGTTCTTGCCTCGTCTAGCTGCAGCCTTTCTCATCGGTCGACCAGACTCCGTCTTCGGTTGCTGCCTCGGTCTCTGTTGTGCTTGTGGCTTGAGTGGTTGTGCAGGCACTATTGGAGTAATATAGTCAGGGTCACCGGGATGACTGAACTCCTTGAAATGAATAGGATTTTTCCTAAAACAGTCACGTGATTAATTAAGTAAGTAAGTAAGTAAGTAACCATAACATTAGTACTAACTTAACACCAACACAAAGTCTATGTACATGGAAGGATGACAATATTCACTCACCTGTAGCAGCTAGCGCCATACTGACACGGTGCTCGAGGCTTTGCTTCTGCTTCTTCCTCTTCATCGTCTCCGTCGTTTTCGTTCTGCTCCTGACCACTGGCTGCCAGCCCTGCCGTTGACGAGAGGACGGGTACTAGCCCTTCTTCTGACGCAATCTTTTCTACCTCAACTCTCGCTTTCTTGGCAGGATTACAATCCTCATCTGCTGCTGCTGCTGCTGCTTCTTCTCTCGTCTCCGCATTAGCGTTCGTTTCATCCGTCTGTTTCTCACTTTCTTTCTGCTGCTCATTCGTCTCGCTTGTGTCCGCGTCTGCTGCCACCGTCGGCTGCTTCTCTCCGCTCGCGTCGCATTTCTCTAATCGGAATCGGTGGTGAGACGGTGCAAGGCCAATCGCGTCGCCGTCGTTGAGCTCCTGCCAGACGTCTTGCTGTAAAGGGGCGAAGGTCTCCGAGTCTCGTAGCTTGTGAAAGCTCGGGTTTGTGTGCGTCTGTCAACGAGAAATCGAACAGAAAATCAACAGGAGAGACGACGAGTAGAGAAACGGATGAATGTACAGGTAAGATACTGCATTTTCCGTCCTTGAGTTGCACAATTGCGTGAGATCTCGACACGTGCTTGTCAGCTATCTGCACACACACACACACAGACACGAAGTCAAACGTTGCAGCGTTCGTGTCCAGCAGAGAAATCAAAAAGCACACGAAACCGTCCAAAGAGTCAACGCACGACAATTGCAATATGATTGCAATAAACAACTTGACATTTCGCTAGAGCAACAGACTACAGTGTAGATTTGACATGCAATCTGCTACAGATAGATCCTCTCTGCTACACTGGTGGCAAGCCTCTAATGCAATTATGCGTTTTTGCAAAATGCTGCATGTCTCACTTGTAACAGAGAGCCGCGTCCAACGGTCGTTTGGCCTTCTGGGATCTCGACGTTTAGATCTCCGTCTAGCGCGCAGAATCTCCAAGACATTGCTATACCAGCCTATGAAGCAGCTGAAAGACTAATGATCAGTAGAAGTATCACAACTAATTGACTGTTGTAAGCCAAAGTTGAACTAGAGAGGGATTTCGTCTCGTGGACTTGCGAAGCGTAACACGCATGCGTAAAGCTAGCTGGTACATTTTGCTAACGCGCGTTGCACGTTAATTTCGTATTGCGAAATTAAGTGACGAAACAACTGCGTTGCATGGCTACGACAACCGGTGCAGTCGCCATTATTTATTGATTAATAACAATAACATTTAATGTAAATTTTTATTATACTAAAACGTGAAAACATGACTTGCATGTGACATCCGGGATAATGGAAACTCACAACACTATGTACGTGTGCTGAATTTGAAAGGCAAGAAATCGAAAGACTTCTACGGCGCCTAATCATTAATGGCCGATCATTCATCACACAGAAGCGACGGGAAACCTGAGAAAAAGAAACAGAAGAAAAGGAAACTCAACGTCGACGAAGCAGCAGACAAAGAAGAATCTGAGTTACTTTCCGCATTTAAAGCCTATCAATTAGAACTGGACGAGAAACACGACCGTCATGAACGTCTGGTAAAGACGAGCCGTGACGTCACGTCGCAGAGCAAAAAAATAATTTTTCTCTTGCATCGGGTGGTTGGAGTGGAAGACAAAGACAAAATTCTGGCAGAAGCTGATGAAAAATTTGGTGATGTGCGGAAACTCGTGCAACATATCGCGATGGAATTGCGTGACGACGATAGCCCGGATGCTGGACATCGATATAGGCGAGCCTACAGAATGGGCATCCAAGAATACGTGGAGGCTTTGGGTTTTAGTTTCTATTGTCGGTATGGACGTTTAGTGACGTACGATGAGGTTGTAGCAACAACTCAGTGTGAAAGGCAAGTGTTCGAGAAAGACGATGGAGAAAAATCTCCTCCTGAAAAAATTCCTCACACTGTAGAGTCGTCACCTATCAGGCTCTTTGTAGACCCTCTAGACTATGTTCTGGGTATTGCAGACTTGACGGGTGAATGTATGAGGTTGTGCATTAACTCAGTTGGCAGTGGAAAGACAAGGGATTTAGCACACATTTGTGATTTTGTGAGAGGATTATACAGTGCCTTCTCTACACTTGACAAGACTGCCTCGTCTGAGATAGGCAAGAAGATGAACGTTATGGCTGAAAGTTTGCGTAAAATAGAGACTACCTGCTACAACGTCATCGTAAGAGGTTCTGAGTGTCCACGACACGTACTCATTGCTGACAATGGGCCAGCAAACAGAGATCAAACAGAAATATTGTGACCTCCCGATAGTGATTGTAGGTTGCCCTGATATCCAAGTGTGTTAGCTATTTGACTGATCATGTATGTCAGTTTCCTGATGCTCTAAATTTGAATGCAAATATGTGGGTGCATCGAGCCTGTAAGGCACGTCAAAGTGCAGATACTATTTGTTTGTAGACAAGCAGATTGTGACCGGTGTGTTCTTGATATTGCCTGGTCAGTAAAACATGACTTTGTATATTTTCCCTTCTGTTAGCGTCATATCAACAAATCTTTGGTGGCATGCCATGTCACATGTTCAATCATCCTTACACAATTCATTGCTTGACAGGGAAAGATATTGATGTGTGGGGCTGGTTTGTGTGTCAGGCTATGCTCATGTGTATACCGATCACCTGACACCACAAACGAAATTTTGCAGTCACACATCTCTTCCGATGTCGTTAGTCATAAGAAACATAAAACATATATTAATTAATAGATGAATTGTGTTAGTGAACTACTCGAATATTAGGATTATTCATTGGGTCCAGAAAAGCAAGATCGTCCTCAGAAGTTGATTGGCTAAAGTAACTCAATACAACAACAAACGTGATGGCTGCCAAGACAAGCAGTAGAGCGATGACAAAGCGACGTCTATACTTAGAACGAGGCGTGGTAGAATTCTTCTTGCCCCATCGAAGGCTGCAACAAGTAATACACACCATTACATTACTGATGCAACAATCGATGGAATTAGTGACACACCCAAACCATCTGGACAAGAGTTCAAGTGGTGAACGTCGTCTGTATTTGTATTCATCGTGATCCATCTGTACGACTGTTGCTCTGTTGTGGTCGACGGTGCCGTCAGTCAAAGGTGGCGCCATGACGCCATCTCTATGTACATTCCGAGCCTCTACACTGTACGACCCACCACCATCTGTGTCGTCGAGTGCTGGTGTTGACCAAACATTTTTTCTTTGTGCCGTTGCTCGTTCCATTGCTATTTCCAACTCCCGTGCTGCATCTTCAACAGTTCTGGTAGAAGTGTCAACGACAATGCCTTCATCTCGAGATCCAGTATCTAAACAGGCAAGATTAAGGACACGACCGATGACCACAAGTAGTAAACAACCACCTGTAGACAATTCAGTTCAGATTATATTTTTTCTCGCGCACTTTATTAGACGCCATACCACACATTAATCATGAAGTCCAAAAAAGCAAATGCTTGAGTAGATGCAATCTATTTAATTAACTATTTGCAAACCTATCAAACGAGGTGTCATACATGTTGCAAGATGTACAGTCAGAGGCAGGTGGCAATGTAATGTCGTATGCAGTCTTGATAAAGTGATGTCTTCCAAATTAACTTACCAGAATCTGGGCGACTCGTCTCCGTGTTGAAACTACCCTTGGGCATCAACTGACCCGACAACTGCAACACACCAACAGCAAGTATAATGCCATTACTACTGTACACCTCTGCTGTGTTGAATGCACACGTCAGACGACATCAAGATTAATTGATATTTAATCACAAAGAGGATGACTCACCAAGGACAGTCCCAATCCTGCTCGAGCCCATGGCAACTCGGCCAACTGTCTTCGAACAACATCGGCAACCGGGGAAACCAGATTTTCCGCAGGAAAGATACCACTCTAATAAGAGCAACGATTGGCTCAACTAATCCTCGATCACACTTAAATTTTGTATAAAATAATTTAATTAATTGACACAAATTTGTCATATGAATTTGTTCCTGCCTTGCAAGTGGGACAGGTGTATCCAGCCGGTGCTGTGTTTAAAGGCAATGACCTTGCGTAACGATCCAAGCAGTTAATGTGAAATATATCTATAATATGGCGTAATAGTAATGTCATCATCCGGGATATGTGTATGGCTTGCACACCGTAGCACACGAATCTTAAGACGTCACCCTCCTTCAACGACTTGTTACAGAGTCCACACAGCGTGCTGAAGTCACTGTCTTGAAGCCACTGTAGATAAGAACGTACGATACACTAGAACAGAGAGCAAGTGACTGATGATGCAAAATGAATTCAATCCTGGGAAATTGGCGCACTCTGAAGTGACTGGAAACCATACAGTGTTCACATACGTTGACGTTATGCTCAAAGCAAAACAGACTGGTGACTTTCTTCTTCGGACATTTACACAGTCCCATTACAGAAGAGGCCCACGTGTATAATCCGGGATATAAGGTTGAAACTTTCAACTTACCCGGATGAGGAAAGTTGTCCAAGACATACGGGTAACTAAATAGTTTCTTCGGTCAGTTATCCGGGCTATTCTTGCAGAAGCTTCCAGATGATTGCGTTACTGGCGATTTGTCTATAATGACGCATTTTCCAGAATGAGTGGAGAGAAAGAATCTGAATCGCCACCCAATGCAGATGGTAGAAGAAACGAGGACACGCCGACGACGCCTCCAGCTCCTCGTTGCAAGTTTTTTCGCAGCTTGCTCAAACAAGTGTTTCTACCTACTGTGTTGATTGTGGCTGCTGCTTATATCATTCAGCGTCGTGGATGGTGCCTGGTGTACTCTCCTGATGTTGAACTTCCGGGACAGGGCGAGATGATGTTCTATGCATACGACATAAACAGGGATGGCTTTATTGACAAACTAGAATTTCAGTTTCTTGTTACCAAGTTGGATGCAAATGTAGGTTGCTCACTGTCTATTGTTTGTGAGTCGTTGTAGTGTGAAACGTGTGATGTACGTAATATATTGCGTAGCGGAAGTGGCAAAATTACGCCTACGCATTTGATTAGCCACGGATTATGAACAAGTTGTCTTCCATTAGTTTTTATGCAAAACAAGGTTTACTGTTTACAGTGGCCACTAGCATCAACTTCATAGGTATTGACAAATTTGCATCCTTTTTATTTATTGGACAGATTTTATTTTTATTGTAGTGCAGTAGTGTGCAATCTCTTTAGAAGACTTTAATTAATTAACTAACATTATGATGCAGCAAGCCATAAACCAACTCACTTGTTTAGGTTAAGGTAAGGTAAAAGAATTTTGGAGTGTCCAATAAATGGTGTATTAATTAAATATCTGATGCAGAACGGGTAAGCAACGTAGGATTGACCTGGAAGATGTGACTTATTAAAAGGCAGTATACTTCAATTGTTTGTTTTGCTTATGGTAAGATTAAACAAAGAGCATACTTGTAGACAGTGATGGTGGAGCTGGGCTCTTCCACTTTGAGCACAATCTTGATTTTGTAAGCAAACAGTACGGCAGTCAAGCAATGAAAACCCCATAGTCCATGTACTTCGAGATCCTTTCATGCCCCACTTCCAACTTGCAAGTTGCTCCGCCACCCCTGCTTGTAGACATACTTGTGATGCGTTTGCTTTAGTCTGTGGTGAATGATTTGAGAATAGAGCTAGTAAACCTGGCAGTGTTTCAAGAATATTTGGAGTCAAATACATTTTGTAGTAAAATTAGATGTCCTGTTGCAATAATTTGTTTTCTGATTGGTCCAATGAGACTTTAGTGTGTAGTGTGCAGTTTATTGAAGCCTTTTGATCGATTTACTTGCAGTCACTTTTGAAATCATTGTTTCCTTATATACAGGAGGGGCACCATTCAGACTATTCTATGAATGCCAATGAGGCAGCTTCTCTTTCATATACTCTTCCAGTAATTTTAGCCATATATGCTAATTGGAGTACTTACAAAGATGCTTTCTGCATTGCAGGCAACATTTAGTTTTGAAGATGACTTGGACCCAGATGTTGAAGTTGTTAATATTACTGCAAAGATGCAACCGTTTCATCTTGAATCAATGAAGAAAGCTAAAGATGCTTGGATTTATTCAACAGGCAGTGATCTTACAATGACTGGACTTCGGAATTGGAAAACTGTAGTAGTACCATCTCAGCTCTACAGTGTTCACAATTTTCGATCATTTATGCCTGATAGAAATGTAGATGTTGGTCAGGTTTATTCAGTTATTGGAAAGAACACGTTCTTTTATGAACTTTTGACCAGCACGCGATATTTTCCACCTTCACCAGAAGGCAAAGAAGTTCTTCTCTATCGTCTCCTGGCTCAGCTTCATCCGCGTCCATTTGTGCACATGAGGTTTCCACCTCAGGGCTCTATAGCTACTGTTCGGGCAGAAAACGAAGAATACTTAGATATTGTGTTTCGGTGTCATGTGGAATTTCAAATGAATGAGCCACCACTGTTTCCATATTGGTTTACTCCTGCACAACTTTCTGGACGATTGATAATAAAGAGGGACGCATCTCATCTAAGGCACTTCAGCTTGTATCTGCCAACGAACAAGTCTTTGAATGTTGGTATGTTGTGGTTTTATTCGCAATTAGTTAATTAATAGACTATTTTGTAATACATACAAGTAAGTTTGTGCAGGTGCTGTGTTCACAATAATTGGCAGTTAACCAGATAAGTATGCTACTATTACAGTAATTAATAAAATAGCAGATTAAAAGTAGCTTAACAGGTACTTGGTACATATATATTCGAGACTTATATTAAAAAGGGTTGGTTTCTGTCAACGTGAATTTTAACAGAGCACATTTGTTGCAAGTTTATACAATAATTGGTAGATTTATTCATTGCAACATTACTTCTGTTTAATTTAATTATTGTGTGGTTTGTACTTGTTTAGATATGGAGTGGCAGATAGGTCCTGGAGAAATGTCTGAGAAAGCACCCCATGATCAGGAAGCAAGTTTTCAAAGCAACAATGAAGTAGACATCGGTATGTATCTACGTTCAACTGAGAGTTTGAAGTCTTTCATGTACATGTATTACTATTGAATACGTAGGTTTCATGCCCGAGTTATCGCTATTTTCATCTGAGCCATCACACTTGCAGTCACTCGAAGCAAATCCAACAGAAGGCATGAATGATGAAGGCATAACTTGGGAGAACGTCATATCAGTTGAAGAAGCACAGCAGCGGCTAGAGCTGCACTTTTATCCATTCAAAAGAGTACGTATCTGATCACTCTATTGTTAGTAATCTTAGGCAATTGATTCTCTTTTAGATTCCATACATGCCTTTTAAAGACGCTTTCAGCAAGGCTAAGGCTGAGAACAAACCAGTGCACCAAATTTTACTTTGGGGTGCACTGGATGATCAGTCTTGCTGAGGTATGCAATGCACTGAGTACTGTACACAATTTTTGGCTGTTTTATTTGTATAAATAATATAATTATAATCAATACTCTTTATTTGTAATTAATTTCCATCAAGTGGCCAATAAAAGTCGCCTTCAAACAAAAGTTACGTTTTTGTTCAAGAATCTTTTTGTATAAGCCGCTCATAAATAGATGCACTGGCTCTTAATGTTTGATATGTATAGTTTGGTTATTCATTCTTGTGCATCTGTCTGTCTTAATTGAGATTTTTATGTCTTTAGATAAATAAGATTACCACTATCAGTCTATGGGACTTGGTTACATGTAGGTTGCATCATGCAAGAGTGTCTTGTACTATGGGCTAGGGTAGGCACTAGCTCCACTTTTTGAGGCCTTGGTTTGCTAAAATTATAATTGTATTTAATCTTCGGTTGTTTGAGAATCAAGAAGTCTTAAAACATCTTAGTTTTGACATGTTACGCGTTCTCTGTGACGTCATATGTTCAACTTTAATGATGATCCCCTCACTTTTGAGACCACATGACACCCTTGCATCGCGTACAGATTAAGTCGCTGCTTTTATTGGCAACTTATGGTAGCTAAACTCTTATCTAAACTCTTATCTAAACTCTTATAGTTAGAAGAATAACTGTATTGCAGATTTACGAGTTACAGCAATTGCATGCTCATAGTATAGTTTATAGACTTTGTAGACAGTCTTGATACACTCTGCTTGATCTTAAAGCTGCATTTTAATTGAATTGAATTCGTCATGTTTTACAGGTTCAGGGCGGACACTCCGGGAAGGGGCCCTGGAGTCTCCGCCCATTATTAATCTTCTTGCCAACAGCTTTGTCAGTAGTTGGTCTCTTGTTGTTGATCTTGAAGTGAGACTTTGTTTGTGCTTATACTTAATGTACTATGAATGGTGTGTGGTATTTGTTACAGGAACTAGCTAAGAACTCAACAGATGACGAAGTAGCCAAGCTTGCTCAGGCTTCTCTGGATGCATACAAGTATGTCTGTTCTGTGATGATGACATAGTAACTAACAATGTGGAAACAATGATATTTCATTTATTACTTTAGTAGGAGTTTGTTTGTGTATTTTGACGTGGTTGTTGTAGGTTTCCAGTTCAGTCTCTCGTGATGAGCCCTGATGGTCAAGTATTGAACAACATCAATGCTAACGATCTTCTCGATGCTGGCACTCAAACAAATCCTATAGAAGAGATCATGTAACTAATTGCATACTTTTTGGTGTGTCGGGATTTCTGGGGTTTAATAAACTAATTGTTTGTATAGTGAAGACCCAATCAACGGTATGTACATCAAGTTTCTGAAAGATGGTCTTGTCAAGTTTAGTGAAATCTAACTCTTCTACTCACCTACATAAGTTTATGCAGACTTTACTGGTTTTTGTTGCCCCGCAGAAACCAGGAATTGCTACATGTCTTAATTGTTAATTGATACCTTTAGTTGCTCATGATGATAGTATTGCTTGAAACCTTTGTGGCTGGCAATACCTGATGGTAGGGCAAAGTGGAGGTAACTGAGAATTGCACTGGTTGTTATGAAGTTTGTAGCTATGGAAGTCAGTTTGCTTTTATATGCAGTGTCTTACTATAGCTACATCTTGCAAATACATTGAACTAAGACTTCTATATATGAGTGTACTAATGCTCTGCTGGCAATAGTGGTAAGCCGATGTCTCAAATTTCATCAACTCATTCAAATAAATATGTAGTTAATTAACTCAATCACTGCTTTGAGAGTTAAAGATGAGATTTTCTTATATTGAACGTGCACGTGAGTACTTTTAGACATAGTCTGAGTCAACAGCTTACAATTAGAAGGTGTAAGAAAGTACACCCTAAAGAGTAGATTGAAATTGAAAGGCTGGGGGCAACGTTGGCTTTGTTTTTGTGGCTGAAAATTGTGTGGTTAACTGTATGTATATGTACAGTATCAGTATATTGGCAGCAACTAGGATTGTATTTGGCACTCTTGGCTTTTTAGCCTACAGAAGAGACTACACTCTGAAGTATAGCTATGGGGGGTCTGATGTTGCAAATGCGGTGCTCAGAATCTTGGCCATCTACATACATGTGGAACTGTTATGGCTGGCTATAGCTGTTAACTGCATGACATGCAATATATTCACTAACTTTCTGCTATTTAGTCTTATTTGTCACTACTCACACTTGTTTTTACACAAGAAGTAAAAACTTGGTGTGTCCGAAGAGTTGCAGATGCCGAAGAGTTGCAGATGGTGACATTCAAGCCAAAGTTTTGAAAACTATAGTTCTGATTTCTAGCATTGGAAAGAACAATTGCGTGGCAATTGACAAAACGTTTTGTTTGAAGGAGTAGCAACAATGGAGACCACGTGTTAGGACAAGGGATGAATCCAAGTCATTAGCAGGAGATTTTACTGTCACAATACACAACTAATTAGCGTAGTTGCTGGACACGGACAGTGAACTTTGATAGAAAGTGACAGAACAAATTTTAATGTTCAAGCCAATGCCGAGTGTTGCGTTGGGAGTGACTGGTGTAATTAGGCTTGTTAGGTGAGGGTGTGATCTCACAATACCAATACGTGGGTGTTAGAGCTCCACCCTTTTTGAAGTGCGAAGCTCGTGACCGTGACCACCAACTACTGAATACTTTTGATACATTGGAAAGTCGTTCTAACCGTCACTCCGGTCCGTTCCTTGCTAGCTTGCAGATATGGACCAACATGGGAACGTTCAAGTGACAGAGAGGAACGAGTAAGAAGAATTCACTTGCTTCTCACCTCTGACCGCTAATGTCTAGGTGCTATATCACTTGATCAGTGTGAGTTACACGTTCGTGCATGTGTCTAGGCAGGAAAAATGGAATGTAACGGAATGGGAGGCTTCCGATGACGAGAATGAAGCATCTTCATTTGAATTAGCTAAGGTAAGCTTCCCGAGACTTCGTCCTCTGTGCGCGCGCGTGTGTGTGTGTGTGTGTGTGTGTGTGTGTGTGTGTGTGTGTGTGTGTGTGTGTGTGTGTGTGTGTGTGTGTGTGTGTGTGTGCAGGTGTGTGTGTGTGTGTGTGTGTGTGTGTGCAGGTGTGTGTGTGTGTGTGTGTGTGTGTGTGTGTGTGTGTGTGCAGGTGTGTGTGTGTGTGTGTGTGTGTGTGTGTGTGTGTGTGTGTGTGTGTGCAGGTGTGTGTACATAGGGTCAATAATAGTAAATAGTAGATGTTTAGGCATTTTGTTGTTTAGCACTGAGTCATTTACAAACTCTTATTTTTAACAGAGAACTTTAATTGCTGGGTGGTTGGAAGATTTCTGGTTAGATGACTATGACCATGATGATGAGAACAGTGACGATGAAGCCATAAATCTCGACAATGGATTGATTGGTGACAATGGAGGCGATGAAGATGAAGCTGACTTTTTTTTTAGAAGGAAAACAAAAAGGAATAAGACAATTGAAAGCAGTAATAAATCGACTACAAAGCAGAGAGAAATAGTGGGTGGTAAGTCGTATGTACAGCCATTTAATTTTAAATTAATTAACACGATAAAAAAAAAACATGATAACCTGTCATGTGGACACTTGTGTCAATGTATAGCGTAAGGGTATTCTCACCAATATTGACGTTATCAAGCATATGCTTGGTATTAAGGAATTGCCCTACATTTATAACATCAGATAAATTAGTAATACATTTTTACCATTGATAGGTGCAACGAAACCATTATCTAGTGCTGAGAGGCCACCCAGTGAAACAGTAGCTTTTACATCAGCTGACAACATGAGACTGCAAACATCTTTTTTCCGTTTATCCAACTCGTCTACTTCAGAAGACGAGGTGAGTCACAGGAGAGCAGACGAGTGCACGTGTGAGTTGTGAGCGTTGTGTGCTGCATATAGGATACCACAGAAAGACCGAAACACTATTGCATAGCACGAGAAGTGTTGACATCAGAAATAACTTACGTGAAAGGACTACATCTTGTTGAGAAGGTTTGCATTATGATGTATGTATCAGTATGATTACTTTGTATTAACAAGTTTTTTTGTGTAATTGAATTTGCATTGAGCTATGGTCGAATCATGTTATATCATAAACTTGAAATATGGTGTTGTGTTTAGTAGTTTGTTGGCGATTCTAAAATACCGCATTATGTCTTATCATTTCAGGCTTTTCGTGGTGCAATCAATACTTTCAAACAACTCATTCCTGATAAAGTGATGCGGACGATCTTCTCTAACCTTGGTGAGATCTATAAACTACACCAGGAGATGCAGTTTGATCTTCAAAAAAGAATAAGCAATTGGTACAGTGGATGTATATGCCTCAATGTAAGTTGCTTTGCAGTTATGTTGCTATTGTGTATAGGGATGAGAATCCTAGAATAGGAGACATTCTAGCTGACCGAGCGCCTTACTTTAAGGTAAAGTGTCTATGATCTATTCTATTTGCAGACGCTTTATTAACTCTAGCTTCTCGTTGTCTACCAAATTACTTTAGATGTATTCGGTATATAGCAGTGAATTTGAGGCTTCGCAAGTTACTCTTGCCAAGTGGAGACAGACTTGCCGTGAACTGGCGGATATCATTGAACGTGTTGAGGTTGATTTTGTGTTTGAATTACAGTAATAGTATATCGTATTCTTAATTTGTCTAATCTCTAGTCAAGTCCTGCCAGTAAGGCTATGCCCATAACAAGCTTCATGTTGACACCAATTCAAAGAGTCCCTCGCTACAAGCTCTTGCTGACTAGTAATTCTGTTATCTTTGTTACTATTGCCACACGTTGATGCATGTCTTTCTTGTAGACTACTTGCGAAGTTTGCCTATTGACTCTCCTGACGTCAAAGATACTAAAAGTGCAGTACCATTGTTTATGACAGTCTTGAATTTATATGCATCGTACATATTTTAATTATGTATCGTAGAAGCATTGCAGGCCGTTTCTGAAGCTGCCACACATATGGATGAGTTATGCAAGAAATTGGTAACTGCAGTAGTTGAATGTCTTGTAGTCAGTTATCCATCTTTGCATAACATTGAGTAATACTGGTTTGGTCTTCAGGACAATTTTCAGAAGGTCATTAAGATACAGCAAAGGCTAATAGGCAACAGTAGTATTGTTAAGCCGGGAAGAGTGAGTCATGTCAATTAGTGCATGCACTTGAGGATCGAAATTTGAACTTGTCGTGTCAATTAGGCATTTGTTGCAAAGGGTCCAGTTTATTGTGTCAACGGGAAACATTTGAAGCCTTGTATCATTTTTCTGGTGTGACTTTTTAATTTGTGATTATTGTCTGTTGAAGTACAGTAGATTGTATGCATTTTAAGTTTTCAGACATTTGGCTTGTCACAAAGATATCAAGGCTAGGACTATACAAAATTCTTGAGCAGTTGGAAGTGAAAGGGCTCAAGGTCAGTCAGATGGTCATGTCAATTGTTTACTATTGCTAGTTAACTTAAAATCCGAAGGTTCAAGACGTAAAGACAGAAGCCTTGCCAAATACATTTGCAGTCATAGGGACGCAAGTGCATCGTTATCAAGCAAAGTAAGACTTTTTGAAGTTACCTTAGTTGTGTAATGCAAAATGAACACTGCAGGTCGCAAGAGGAGAAAATGACGTGGATGACGGTATACTATTCATGTTTATTATTTTGTATGAATATTTGTTTGGTAAGAGACGGTGTTCATAAATGTTCATGCAGGCACTTGATACCACAATCAAGCAGTTTACTGAAGGGTGGACTGTAGAAACTTTTGCAAAAAGATCATCAATGATGCAAAACAAGAAACGGAGGGGTAGCAATGATCGTTGGTTGCACGTTTTGTGATCATATGTTAAACTTTTGTTGGAATGGTTGATTTATGCAGCTGCAATTGCTAAAGTTGATGACGATGTGTTTACAGATGGGATTAATGAACTACCTTTGCCGGATACTGAAGTACGAGATCATGCATAATTAGCTGTGTGTAATTAATTTCCGTGCTCAATCAAGCTGTTTATTTTAGTTGGTGCTGGAGTCATTCTGTCAGATCAGTGGCTATCTCGGACAAAAATCAGCAAGTTGTGATCGTTGGCATAGACGCTGGTTTGTTGTTGCAAATCTTCGAATGTATGTGTACCAAAATCATGAAGTACGTAATTTGCCATTTTATTCAATTGGTTGCCTTGTTCCATTTGTTTTATGCATTATATAGGATGACATTGCTGTTGGCTTCCAATTTCTTTCTGGTTGCTCTGTTTCTCGACCAGATCAAGTATATGTACATACAGTTAAAACGTCAGCTATTGCATTGATGACCATGCATGCTCTCTGTACGTTCTAGGATGACGGTATTGCAAGGGGTCATGTGTTCAAGTTGACACTAGATAATGGCTTGACTTGCCTTTTCCAAACCGACAGTCAATATGACATTGACAGGTTAATAAATTATCAATTAAGATGGTAGGGTTAGCATGCATATGGTTATCCACCATGCGTGCGTGCATCTACTGCACATTGATGATTTAGGGACTAATCCAATGGTATACCATGAACCACAGATTGTGATCATGTGTTATATTTTGTATTGGATTACTGTAAAACAGCAAATTTTGAATGGAAAAACTGTTTACACAAAGATTGATGATCTTAATTTGTTTACACGAAGATGGATGATCTTAATTGCATGGTGCATGGCTAATTGACTTACTAAGATATTTGTATTTATTCTGGTATGCTCTTGGTAATTCATATTTTATTTATACACAGGTGGATGAGAGTTCTGTCTGTTGCTGGATTGTATTCGGAGGAATCAGCTGTCTAGAGTTGGAGCTTGAGCTCATGTCAAGCAAACTGACACTTTTGTAGACTTTATAGCAAAGACGTTGGCCTCATAGTCTTATAAAATAATTAGCTTGCTGTTTTCAGTATGATTTAGTTGTATATTATTATTTTATGTACTGACATTCCCTAGTGGTGTTCTGTACACTCGTGATGTCCATTTATATCCGGGCCCTTCCGTGACCGTGATGCGATGAGTATTCGTGCTGTTTGGGTTGTAAATCTAAATGGTGACCGAGAAGTACTGTTTTCGAGGTATTAAACATTACAGATTGCAAATGAATATTTTAATCGTGTACATGATGACAAGGCGATATCCAACGGTGGAACGTCGAGCAAAGACGAGCACTGCCTACCATCCATTACCGTCCGACCCAGAGTGGTTAGACGCCATTCTTATGGAGTGCGGGGAGACTTATCATGGAGATGAGGCAAGCATAATATGAAGACAACCAACCTGTCGGTCGACCGGTCGGTCCGTCGGTCGTGATGATAGAGCATCCGGGACTGCAATGTACACTGTCGGTCGGTCCATCGGTCTGTCGGGTCGGTCGGTCGGCTGTCTCAACTGTCTCTGTCAATCAAACCCATGCATTGTGTAGCGTTTGGTTTGCCTGCACGTTTCTTTGTTCTGTTGGGCTTTCTTCTTTCTGTGATGCTAAACATGGTAGTTACTTACATAGTTGGCACAGTGGTGTCGCTGGATAGGAGCCTGGGGGGCCTTGTCCTCAAAATATTTATCTCGATTAGGTGTGTCCTTTAACTAATAAACGTTAAACCCCAGCAGCTGGTCTTCCTAATTTGGAGTTCCAGCGATGACACCACTGGTTGGCAAAAGCAGCATCTCGCTATCCTTTATTTATCCATTAATTTTGTTTGTTAATTTTTGTTATTCAGATTACGATGCAAATAAATATTTTAACGATTGAATGCCTCCAGTTATATATATATATATATATATATATATATATATATATATATATATTAAATATCTACTTTTTGTCAGCTGCCTTCCTCTCTACCAGCTTGCCCACATCGTCTGTTGTATGTATCAGTTGTATGTCCTTGCTTGTTGCTCAAAAACGCTTCACATAATAGATGCAGTTTGTTGAAGAGCGGGACACATGTGACAAGTCGGTGAGAAAGCCAGTTTATGAGCTTTTTAACGGAAAGCAGTGGCCACTTGTGGTCTTGGAAAAGGTTGATTTGTTATTACTGTCTTTTATGTGTGACTGAAAGCACAGTATGTTATTTATTTTCAGTACGGTCTTCTTTTCTGCTGCTTGCCCCTCTTAGAATCTAGTAGTTCAAACAAGAGACCATCCTTAGTTGAATTGTAAGCTCAACTAAGTTTCATTAACAATACATTTCAGAGGATTTTATGTTTGTAATATATAGACCTGGCGTTTCAGTTGGATTTGATTTGCTAGAGCAGTTGGCAGAATTTCTTGGTCCCCAGGCAGCAGTTCTTGGCACAGTGAGACTCACTTGCTTTTGTTTTCTTGTGGAAACAATTGTGGGTTTGTTCTGTGATAGACTTCTGTAAAATTGAGAGACTTGTATAATTATCTAAACATTGCTGCACCGTTTGGAAGTCCAATTGACAGCAATCCCCACACAATCAAATCGGTTCTTCAGACAAAACTGCCACCTTGGACTTTAAAACAAAAGGTGAGTGCACTGTTGGATGTTGTTGGATCAAGCAAGTGATGTTATTGAGTTGTAGCAACCAGCATGGAAGCCATTCTTGTACAAGGGAAGTCCGAAGCTACACTTTTTAATCAAAGAACAGATTTGGGCCGTACAGTATGACAACAAGACTACACCAGATGTGTGGGAAATTGCAGGTACCATCATGTGCAAGGTACTTCAATTGTTGTGTTTCTCGCTTGTTAATTGGTGACAATATCAGATTTGGGTTAGGCTGAGCTTGAGGGTTTACCCGATGTGTCTGTTATTATCACTGTTCCAGATGAGGGATCTCCACTTGATCATATTGTTGTTCATCCTTGTGTCCAGTCTGGTGACACTGAAGAACCTCCACTGCTGGCCCAATCATTGAGTGAGTCTCTTGCTGCTGCTGCAGCTTCTAACTCAGCAGCATTGAAGAGTCGTAAGCTGAAGTTTTCTCCGCCGTTGGAGAGTTTTGTATTATGTCAATATATGGCATCCTCAGTTCCACATTTGCCTATCCGAGGTTTCTATCAAATGAAGGTTGTGTGATAGATTGATCAATTTGAAGGATATACATGATTATTTATATACATTTGCGTGCAGGGAGAACGGGTAGTGAAGTTATTGATTCAACTGAAACTGAGCGACAAAGTAAAAAATCAGTTTGAATACTGCGAAGTACACATACCATTTTTCAACAGGTAGAGAAATCTAATTTAGTTTAATTGAGTGTATGGAAGTGATGTTTTGTGTTTAGAGGTCCCATCATTAATGCTGATGTCTCCCCAACATCAGCCATTGTCACTCCTTCAACAGACAAGAAAGCAATGATATGGAACATCGGTAGGTCTCTACCATCTAATCATTTGACTTCACTCTTATTCCTATTGGCTAGGAAACAAATTCCCATCAAAGTCTTTAGAAATGTCGATGAATGCTACTGTATACTTTGGTGACCAGCCACCTGACCAGATCTCTTCTGCTGTAGATGCCTTTTGTGTGGGGCTAAATGCATACATTGAGGTCGGTTTCCATATTTACGTGCGCTGGTGAATTTTGCCATGAACTTTCAAGAAATTGTAGATTCGTTTCAAGATGGCAGACTTCACTATTAGTGGATGCAACATAGATCAACGTTCGGTCACAGCGTATCCTAACGTTAAACCCAAATTAACCACAGGTTAGTGCAAACACGTTTGTATAGAAAATTTAAATCTCCTTTTTATGGAAATGTTGATGTAGTACGTGAGTTCTGCAGCACAACGTTTAGAATATGGAACTCCCATGGAGACGCACTTATGGCGTTACCTTTCTCTCAAGCTACTACATGACGAATATCCGAAATATAATGGGTGGCTGCTGCGTACACGTTCAAACACATACAAAACTTGGTGTCACCCAACCATCAATATTCATCTACTCTAGTTCCATTATTGTGTATTGCTCTCTATTCAACAAGCGCTACGTCTTCAGACTACGTTTTGTACTTTCTTCTATGAAGGTTACTAATTATTCGACAGATTGATTGATCTGTTATTATATATATAGACGAAACTGCTATTGAGTTGTGTAAGGATTGTTGTTGATTTAGTCATTTGGAGCACAACAACTTAACAGAATTTTTGGTTTACAGCTAATCAAAAGATATAAGTAAGATGTGGTGTGTATGTAGACCATAGATAGATGGTTGGTATATACCACTAACCCTATGCATTAGCTAATTGATGACAGTGGACTGTTCACAGTCACGTGCGTTCGTGGGTTCATCCGGAAAGGGCGGTCCGAGTCTGTTGTTTTTGCACGTGAACTTGTCACTCGGTTTAGTAGCAGTAGTTTGTGTGGTAACGAGTGTACGGTGCTTGCAATAATCTGTAGTCTAACAATGTGCGAATGGAAAAGGTGTACTGAATCTACTGGAACGCAGATTGTTGAGCTACTGATTGTCAATTCTTCGCTGTTGCGGGAGTTGCGAGAGGACAGTGCCGGCCGAACGCTTTTGACTCAAGAGGATCATAAAGAAATTCTAGAATGCAAAAGCGCTAGAGATAAAGCTGAAGCTTTGCTGACGAAGCTGAGTCGAAAACGACCTTCCAACGGAACGATTCGTAAATTTTGTGGGGCACTGCAAGCGACAGGACAAAAACGATTGTCTCAAATTATGGATGAAAGTTTGAAACAAGAATATGGACGCAGGCTATTGATGTACTCTGTAGTAGTCAACGAACCGGATTCGAGTTAGGAAATACGAACTGAATCGTAGTCACAGAAGTACCATTAACTGGGTTGTTTGTTTGTTTGTTTGTTTGTGTGTATATAGGATCTAATAGTCCCACGCTGCAGCGGCAAGTACCTGCTGACATGATGGACACCGTGGCGCACGTGGTCGGTTCGAGGTGGAGGCATCTGGGTTCCGAGCTCGGTTTGAGCGAGTTTGAGTTAGGTAATAGTCGACTACAAGCACTAAGAAGCGATGAAAAGAAGGCGAGGTACATTCTCCAAACGTGGGCTAACAGACGAGGCTCGATGGCCACCACGGCGGAACTTTTGAAGACTTGTAATCGAATTCAAGTAAAAAATAAGTTGGAAGCCGAACTACAACGAAAACAAAAAGGTTGGTACACCTAGCTTAGAGAATCTGCTGTGCGTTCCAACTATCTATTACATCGAGTTGCGTGAACATTTTGTTTCAGACCCAATTGCGCGTTTGGGACCGTTCGCATCAGAAATTTTTCAAGAAGCCATGTTAAGAGGTCGTGCACCGTTATGCCGCGCTTTGGTTCACGTTGTGGGATCCGGAGAGAGGGAAAGAACTAATCTCATTTTGTCACTGCTCAAATCAGCGTTTGAGAAGGACATGACGAAAGTTGAAAAAAAAGTTCACGTTGGTTTTTGTAGGGGTGCTAGCATGCAAGTGGCAACAAATGATGAGCATCTGGATGGTGCAATAGGTCGCTGTTTCTTGAAGGTGAAGAATGAAATATTAAAATCACGCGAACGCAGAAGTGCTTTACAGGAGTCTGTCAACACATCCCAACAAAACTTTGTTGACAGTGATGTACAGTGTCTCTTGTCGGAAGGTATCGATATGCGATTGTTGTGTGACTGTTGCCAACTAACCAACGACCTCGCAACGGTTGTAGACAAGCTTGACACCATGGAATCTATGAAGTCCAAACAAGAGTCTGAATGCAATGCTACTGAAGCAGCAATCAACTTCATTCAACACGCAACAATTGATTCGTTTTTTGCTATTCATCTTGCTCTTCTCGGTCAGTCAGTCGACTATCCAACTTCGCTATACATGCTAGTCTTTAAGCTCAGTCAGCTTGTTGGCAAACAGTCAAAGTTGAGTAATGCAGACAACAGTTACGATGCTCTTTCTCTTGCTGGCAGAGCAATACAATTGTCTATTGCTGGGGAAAACGAAGAAGCAGTTGATGGTATGGGAACAGGTGAGGAAGTCGCCTATCCTCCTATGGCAATTGTTGGTACTCATACTGGAGAGGCTGATGTACAACTGAAGATAGACAATTACGACAGAATTGTTAACAAAGTTGTCAAAGAAGTGAGTTGTCACGAAAATGTGATTAAACCAAATAAACAAGTTGCAAGTTTGCGTCACCTGAAAGACACCAACCGTCACAAAGCAAGCATGTTTTTCTGTGTCGATATTACAAAGGCAGGGAGAGAAGTGGAAGACACTGTAGCGATTGAGCTTCGGGAAAGAATTGTTGCCATGATTCGTACATTTTGGTCAGAAAGAGTACGAGAACAACCAATGAGATGGCATTGCTATGAAAAAGTTCTCAAGGCTCTTCGAAAGCAGTTACACAAGGGACGGTGCAGTTTATCAGCAGCCAGACTTCTTGCCAAGAGCCTCTGTTGCATGCCCAACTCTCATGAAGTCGAATCAGTATTGCGATACCTCAGAAGTTTTGGATCGGTCTTATACTATCCTGAATGGAAGGAGCTACAGGATATTGTCTTTATCAATCCGCCGTGGCTTGTTAATGTTATGACAACATTTGTTATAGGCAAGGATGTGGCCTCTCATCTTCAGCATCACTGGGATTTAGCCAGACTTCGTGGTCTCCTCACTGTTCCATTTGTTCAATTTCTTCTTTATCTGTCGGAGGTGTCCGTTGATGATTTTTCTGACATGATACAGATTCTCAGGCACTTTGGTTTCCTCTTTCCTTTTACAAGCTTTGTAGGAACCAAGTCAATATTGCAGGGATATTTTGCTCCGTTTTTGACCACTGCAGAGTTTTCAGGGCCTCCTGCATTTAAATTTGCATCATCCAACTTTCCCCCACCTCTAGTTTTTATGGCTGATGATGGTGGGCTGTTGTTGGAGCCGCTGTTTCTCCGTTTGACTGGTCATTGTCTAGAACACTTTCCTAAAAGACCAGAGCTGAAACGCAACCGTTGTGTTTTCCACACTCCAGATGGCCTTAATCTGGAGCTGTACTATTCCAATCGACGCTACATAATCACCACCCTGTTTACAATTGACACTTCAACTGCTTCCACTGACTTGAAGAGATGCTGTCTTGACTTGAGGCACTTTCTTCAAGAACAATTGGAATCGGTTAAAATGAGGGGAATGGCTGGTCTACGTTTGCAGCTTTGCCTTCTAGATGTTTCAAAGCTTAATAGCAGTTCAGTTCCTCTAAACGTTACTAGAGATAGTCTAGTACCACTGGATAAGTCACAGCTGCCTAACTCAGAATTGTGGAAACAACAACAAGAACAAGAACAACAACAACAACAACAACAACAAGAGGTGCAGTTTCTTGAATTAATGTCAGTGCACATGGTAATAACTAAGGGAAAATGTACTTAGTCCGGAAGTCAAAGTTGTGCAACACTTGAGTGTACTGAGTCACAATCTGACAACAAACACGGTGAATTCGTGTTCGTCCTATTTACTAACATTTGACGTGTTATAACAGTTTGTTTGTTTGTTATAGTCATTACAGTTGCTGATCTGCCTCTTTCTGTGTCGGAGTGCCTGTCTAGTGCGTTGAATACTGGGGAAGAACGAAGTAGTGTGCTTGATTATTACACAAACACGTCATCATTCAGATGTCTGATTCATGCATAGGTGGTTGGCGAGGATTGGCTGATAACTTGAATTTGGATGCATCTACTCAGAATGATATTGCGCAGATGTATGAGGACCGTTGCGGAGGAGTGCTGCATTGTTGGGAAAGACGTGAAGGCAGAAACATGCAGCTCAAACTTATGTACAACTCACTTAAGAAAATGAAACACAGAGCGAGCCTTAAAGTGTTAGATGAATTTCTTTCCACGTGTCGGGATAAGGCCCGCCAAGCTGTGGAGAATGTTCAAACAAAGGTTACTGTTGAATTGATTCAAATTGACTTCACTCTACTTGCAGCAACTGATGTATGAACCTGTGTTGTACAGGACAATGGCATGCCTAGTTCTTTCCAATTGCCAGACTCACATCTATCCAGTCAATCAATTGATCAAGTTCATTCACTGACCTCTAGTGAAGTGGGGGAGAACCCATCACACTGCGTTTCAACCTTGCATTCTAAAGTTTGTGGTACGCAAGACTATTTGTGTAATTGAAATGTACAGTAGTAAGCTAAGTAATGTAGTTGTTGCTTCCAGATGAGCAATTGTTTGACACTGTCCAACCTGGCGTTTTCACTGAATTGCTGGACACTGCCAGTGAACTGAGCCGGCGAGTCGATGCTGTTGAAGAGGACATGTCGGTCACTCTTAGCCAATTGTCAGAGCTACATGACAAATGCAGTCAGATTCATAATGATGTACAGGTAGCAGACAGGAGGTGTTTGGATAAGACTGAGAACATTGCTCTTCACATTGGTGAAATCCAAAAAACCATCGGGAGCTTTCGGCAACAAATAAATATGGTTGCCCAAGCTCAGCGGGATGCAGAGATTTTGCAAGGCTTAGAGAGTCATTCTCATCGCAAACTTCCAGGTCAGATAGAAAGCATGCAAACTGTTCTCACAAGTTTATCACAGAAGTTAGAGCTAAATCAAGCTGAACAGCAGCAAACCAGATCTGACATTAGACAACTAGCACAAGACATTCATGAAATCAGAAATGTACGGAAACACAACAATGCTGGTTTACCTGATACAGTCGATGGTCTCCAAATATTGGAACTACTGCAGACACTTCTAGAAAGAGCAAGATCACCTGACGTGCATGATGCTCTGATGGTGAGACTGCCCTCTGAGCTACAAGCAGACACAACTATACTTAAGAAAGATGGCGAGTGTCAATTAGAGTTTGCACTTGACAAAACTCCGACTACTATCAATTCAGTCACTGAAGTTGAGAAAAGTAGAAGAGGATTGAATAAAGGGAAAAGAGAGACAGATAGTGAAGTGGCTGTGCCATCATCTGCCAGTGCAGTGAAAGCTACGTCTGACACTTGTAAAGAATTTGAAAAGCAAGGGAAGTCACCCACAGCTGAGGCGACCAAGGACAGTCTAACAAGCAAACATCAGGAGCAAACTGGTTTGTCAAAAAGTAATGACACACAATATCGTGGCATGATTACACCCATTGCCACCACTGCCATTCCCAGTTTAATATCAGATAGATCTAGACATCAGAATCAAGAGCACAGGAGACGAAAATGCTGTCAGATACTATAGCAGCAATAGCACGACACATCTTTATGAACTATGGTAACGATAGTATATTTTCTATCACACCCGAGTAGTTCTGCATGTCTAGTACATATCGATCTCACATGCATAAATTGCAGCATATACATGTATTCCTAAATTGTGTGAGTGAGTGCACAATATCATAAATATAAAACACAACTGACTCGCTTATATGAACACGTTTGATCGACTACCTAGTTGTCTTCAGTAGTTCCTAGTAGGCGGACTGTAAACACATGCATGGCCTGGCTAGGCGAGACTAGACGCGCGGACGGAGAGCAGCCTCGCAGCTCACGCCACAGTACGTGTGTACTCTACGAATCAGATGAACGAAGGCGACGAGAATGGACTACGAGTGGAACAACTGGCTTTGCTCCGCAGCGATCGGCTTGTAGAAACAGTTGCTGGTAGTTTCATGGATGACGACACAGAGTAAGCTCTAGTACTTAATGTATGTTAAAATTTTATACTTGGAATGAAGTGAGTGTTTGCCGCGTCGTTCGGCTACGCCATCTTCACAGTAGGGAAATATTTGGTGATTCAGAAGACATACTTGATGATGGTTCGACCGCCCATGGCCAGGATCGACGCAGCAAGTTGAGGTGATGAAAGTCTATTGTTGTACAGTAGGGCCTAGACTTCTAATTGCTAATAATTATTCTTAGAATTGATGCCATTAGATGTAAGGTCAAGTAGCGGATAGAATAGGCTACGCAGTAACATCCAGGTTGATGGAACTAAGAAAAGGAGATACATGTACTTTACTTGCAATGTGATGGCTCAAGTGTACACGTGCGTGAGCGTACAGTACGCTACATGTAGGTGCCCCGGGATTTAATTATAAATAAGGACAATAGGTCACGTGGAGTGACACCTACATGGTAGCCAGATCTAAGGAGCATTTAGCGGACTCAAGATTTTATTGTGTGTTTTTATATGAACAAACCAACAGTTTGATTGTTGCAATGTTTGTATCATTCAGGGCCATGTAATGAGAGCTATATATTCTTTATAGTATATTTGCCATCACATAGCAGGTGACTAATAAACGATGTGGAACTTATCAATATTTTGGCATCTTCTGGCATATCTGATAATCATATGATATTGTAGTACATAAATGTGACTTTATTAGAAGAAGTGAATGGCCTTAGGTAAGCATGCACAACAACTTGAGCTTTAATTAATTGATTGGAGCATGTAATTCCAGTAGTACATAAGTTATCAATCACTCGTGGACAGTCTTTCAACATCTCTCAATTTGAGAACAAACTAGCTGTTTGAGGGTGGAGTATCTGGATACATTAGCGCATCACAGCAAAATGGTTAACTGAAACACATATACTCGTAGCAATCATATCACTACTATACATTCTTACTAGTTGTTATGATGATGTTGCATATACAGTACTGAGTAGCTAGTCACTTCTTAGTCATTTGACAATGTAATTGTTGCTTGTCTAGATTATGCCTTATGGCTTCATTTGCCTTTGGTTTCTCATTCTATGTCTATTTGTCAACTGTGGGAGGTATGTGATGGATATTAAGCATTGCCTGAAGTTGTTGCTTTATTGTGCTATATTGTTGCATGTACATAGTCCTTCCATCGCAAGTGCTCGTTCTTGTTGGTAGTAAGGACAAGGGGAAATTTTTGGCAGCTGTTGTTGGAGCAGCAGGAGGTAAGTGGAGCTGATCAGCTTTGGCAAGCTGCATAAACATGTTTTACTTCCACAGTTGTAACTTAGGTATGAACGTGCATTTTTGTCTGATAGCTATGTCGCATGAGTATTATGTTGTCAAGACTGTACTACATACAGTACGTGTGTGCGTGCATGTGTGTGTGTGTGTGTGTGTGTGTGTGTGTGTGTGTGTGTGTGTGTGTGTGTGTGTGTGTGTGTGTGTTGAATTATTGTGGTTATTATTGTTGTTGTTGTTAATTGTTGTTGTCCTCATCATTGTTGTTTATTTATGTATGAAGTTCCATTGCTGAGTCAAGATGATTAGATCAATGATAAATATGTTGCCTTGCTTTTGTTTAGTTATTACATTTCTTGTCAGTCCTCTTGTTGGGACGCTAAGGTACAGTAGTGTTCAGTAGTCAGAGTAGTAATGTATCAATGTGTTCTTATGGAGTCTATATTTACTTGTAGTGATCGGCTGCAGACTCGCTTTGGTAAGAGGAGTCCAATTATTTTGATCTGCAGCATCATTTTGTGGTACTGTACCACGTTTTTATCACAGCATTCTAGATTTACTAAACAAGTTGTTTGTTGGTATTTTTGTAGCATTCTAATGTTTGGCTTAGCATGGGCTGCTCCAACTCTTCCAGGCTGTCAAACAGAGTAAGCACCATTAGTAAATATCAAAGGAGTTGAATTCCTAGTATTGTAATTATTAACTAAAGAGTGTCTAGTCTTGCAAAATGGTATAGCTACTGGAGTCTGAGTGCCTTGAACACAACAGTCAGGACTTTAATTTATTAAATGTTGGTAGGTCGTGCATATGAAGATTGAATGTTACATGAACTTAATTTCTTAGTTTATTTTTACTTGTGTCCTGATTAATTACTCTAGAACTCATCACTTTTTAGTTGGTTGTTTTTACTGTTGCAGTTCTTGTTATTCTGTGAATACGTCAAAACCCATTTGTTCTCATGATAATGATTCGGTGTGTTCAACGGCTGATACTGAAAACATAACTCTTTATGGCAAGTCGATCAATGCTTCTTCACAAACAGGTCATACTGATACAGATTTTGTTTGCAGGTGTGTACTTTATTGTATATGCAGCGGTGGCTGGGTTGTATGCTGCTATCGGTACAGCCTGGAATGGATTGATTGCAGATGTGTGTCCAGATGACACACGGGGTAGTTTAACTCATACTTGATGAACGTAGGCAATTTTTGTTTATTACATTGTTGTTTTAGGATTTGTCTCTGGTATGGTCGGCTTATTTGTTCTTTTTGGAAATGCTGCTGGAGCACTGTGGAATGTGTTTTATAGAGTAATATTACCAACAGTGTGAAACTTATATCTATACATAGGATGGGATTACATGCATGAATCGATTGTTGTGTGAGTTAATTAACAAATAGGCAACTCAGTCAGCATTTAACCTCGTGCGGCTGATCAAAATTAATGTAATGTTCATTCATAACTCTAACTACTTGTTCAATTTTAGTGTTGCTTTTTATTCGGACTGTTGCTTTTAGACTATAGGAGTGTGGGCTACATATGCATCTGTGTCTGTGACTTTCTTTGTCACGGTGCTGATTTGTTTGTTTGGAGCAAAAGAAGAGTCTAGTATAGGAAGAGTCAACAGGCAACCGCTTAGTGAGGAGAAATGCAAACTTCTAATGACAACGTATGACTGACTAGAATATTTATTTCTTTTATAGATTTTAAGGCTGGAATCAAGCAATACTGGAAACCACTCAAAAGTTGCATACTGATTGTGTATTTATGTAGTGTAATTGCTCAGACATTTTAATATACTTGCAGATTGGGACTTCTTTTGGGTGTTCATGACACGTTTTCTTATGCAAATGGGACTATACACAATCATTGGGTCAGAAATGTAAAGGTTGATGTTTACATTGGATGCATGCTTACGTTTGTTTGCTCAGGTATCTCTACTATTTTATGGTTGATGTCGTGAACCTCCCAAAATGCATGTCACCAGAAAGAGCAACGGGACTTATAATGCTGCCACTTCTGATGGCGGGTGGTGTTGTGTATGCTCTACCACAATGGCTGTGCTATTAACAAGTTACTGACACAATTTGTATTCTCTCTTCTAGCGGAATAATTGCTGGTAATTGGTCTGATCGTTTACAACGTCGTAAGCCTTTTGTTGCATCAGCAGGTAACCTCAGTGTCTGCATGATTTATACACAAACACTGACATTTAAATCACAGTCAGAGTCCAAAGTATTCATGACATTTTACGAACAGGTATTGTTATGGCAATCGGTTGTGCAGGATTCTTCACTTGGGTGAGAGACTTCTATCCAGGAATTGTGTTGGCAACGTTCATTGGTGGGTATAAAATGATGCCCTTAGAAACTACGTTGGAATCAGTTGATTGGGTAATCAATGAGCCTTATTATAGGCATTGGGTATGGACTGTATGTTACAGTGGATTATGCATTGCTGTTGGATGTGCTACCAGACAAAATGAGCAAAGGGAATGACATTGCTGTCTGGCATCAGGTTTGGCTAATTGAAAGACATGACGTGATTTTAATTTAACTGTTTCATACTCTTTTAGTCTCTTGTGTTGCCTCAATTCTTGGCTGTTCCTATTGCTGGTGTTGTTGTTGACCATCTACAAAAAGTCGGCTGCAAACATGCTCTTGGTTATGTTGTGTTATTTGTTATCACTGGATTTTATTTTCTATTGAGTGGAGTATTTATTCTTTTTGTGAGAAAAGTCAGATAGTTATATGGCTCAGATGTTGCTGGGTAATAAAACAATGTTTATTGGTAATAAAATGTGGTAAATGACAAACTAAAAGACTTTGTATTAACTGGTAATTAACTAAACGCAACATTCGTCATTAATTAAATAGCTGTGATTGGTGCCAGCTAGACTAGGCTTTCCTGGCTGAAAGTGGCTGTGACTGCCTCCTGAAAAGTTTAAATGTAGAGAGCAATGAGCCCTGTCTATTTTTGTAGCATAATTTCAGTCTGATCACAATGATAAGAACACAACTTGCAGCAAAAACTCCAAGCACTAAGTAGACAGACAGCCAGTGGGTTGAAGTTGATATAGACATTGTGATGTAATTCTGCAAAAACCATTTTAAGTGATCGACATTCGAATAACACAATAAAAGTCTAATACCCAATTGACAGCATCTTTAGCTGAAGTTACGTTATACAGTTGTGTAGGAAGTAAATGGCGCAGATAGATAGAGAGGAATGCAAGACCAAGACTTGTCATATGAAGAAAGCAGTTGTTCGGCAGTTTTCTCTCAATGAAAAGGTGACGCATGGTTTTTGTTAATGATTGTTGATGAAGATGTTGGTCAGACTCTGATGGACTGAAACACCCACTTGATTTGTTCTGTAATCTTATGGCATAATGCAACCATGCTGGCTTGAGAAAGTTCTTGAAGCCAAGAAGAGAACAGACGATGATCTGCTCCATGAACAGGTCTTCGTCATGTCCAGTCTTCAATCCAGTTTCGTATTTTTTCACAGCAGACGTAAAGACATTCGAACAGAGAACTGAAATTATGTGTTCCAGACTGACTTGGCTGTCACTTACATGCTCCTTCATAACATTGTCACATCCGTAAGTGTAGCCCAATATGAAGTATAATATCTCATGAGTCAATCTGTAACCTCTCACATGAAATTTGGACATCAGTTGCCAACAGCTATCGCTAATGATACAAGGAGAATCCTGGCTTGATCCAACCAACTTTACGTAACATTCATCCATGAGGAGCATCACAGAAGTAGATATATCAGTTGTGTAATCGATACGCAACCATTCATGGTTGAGATATACACTTTTATCAAGTTTGTCTGATGAATAAAGTGTTCTCTGAACCACCACCTGCATTCTATATTCATATGAATTGAAAGGCTTGGCAGATAGACTCTTTTCTAACTTTAGGACAACCGTTTGAATTTGATGTAGAAGATGCAAAACTCTCTTCAACCAGGCAGAGAAACTAAATTGCTGCAGAATTTCTACCAGTTTTGAGAGTTGTCCTAAAATAAATATATATAATATATACAGTATATGTATACATTTTAGTACGTGTTAATTAAAGTTTCTGTGAGTATTGTACTTATGAGCTACTCCACATTTTTTGTTGTATTAAAACTAATAATTGGCAATGATAATAATATTTCTTTCTTCTCTCTTCCTACTGTAGTTTTAATTTTCATACAGCGGAGTATTTAAGACGTCCTAACCTGGCTACCATGCCTAGGGAGTTGACATCCAGTCATGCATCACGTACTGAAATGCGTGACCTAGCACCTAGCACTCATCATGAAGCACCTTTACTTCTAACCAAAGGTGTGATGCATGGTACTGTACAACCAAATTGCAAACCGACCTTCTGCGCAACGTAATCCTTCAAGTACGTCGATTGGCACTTTGGTTCCGTGAACATTGAGATACTCTACTGTCTTCGAAATTGCACCGAAAATAGTCGTTGTACTCGTCCATCGGGACAACGAATTCGTCCGAGAATTAGTAGAACATACGTAGACGTCCAGAGAAAAGACTATCAACACCACTACAAGTGCTCCTATCATGTAGGAATCTTTTGCAGAGGGCATTTACCGGGAGTGAATACTAGGGTATTGTGAAATTTTAAATGAAAATCGAATTACACGAACAGGAAACGGAGAGAATCGATAAATATCAATGATGCAAGTAGACAGTTGGTCGTGATGTTGTCGTGATGTTGTTGTTTGTCATTGTAATGCTCGTTCTGGAGGTTTCTTCGAGCTTTCCAGATAGAGACGATGTCCTAGATGCATTGGACTGTCTTGTACATTACATGGATGTCCATCGTAGAGAATTAAATGTAGATGCTGTGTTTGGTCTGCGGATGGCAGAAGGTAGGATGCAAATAATAATTTAGCGAATATTAAGCTGCGGGGCCGATCGTATGTGCATGTGCGTACGTGTACGTGCGTGTGCGTGTGCTACCTAATCTAATCAGTTTGGTCTAATTGCTTGAGGTCAACTATGGCAGTTGCTTTCCAATGAGAGTCTCATCATGCATCTACCTGTGTCAACAGCTCATCGTTTACGCGATATGGCATACACAATACAAAACATTGCTACTGATGCTGTTCCTTATTTGATGAATCTGAACAGATCTTACTTTGAACAGTTTTTGTACGTCATATCTTCTCCATGGATTAAAAGCATTTATCCTAGAAAGCTACAGTTGACAGACAATGACAACTTCGCTGTCCAATCTGATGCTGATGAAAACCAGTATGTGGATTTTACTGAAGAACAGAGTGATTTGTGTATGGCCGGTCTCATGGGAACCCTACATAAGAATAGTGAAAGGTGCTTTATCAGTGATAAGTGTAGAGCATTCATGGTTAGCGAGAAGGCAAGTGGATATTACCTCACCCATCAGCTCCTTTTTTATTCACTAGGAAAGAAACTTGGTTGTGAAGTAGTAATGCGAAATAGGTTGGCCGTAGGAGGTTTTGATATCAAAGAGATGGAAAGAACATTATGTGGTCGAGTGTACAGACAAATGGAAGTACTGTATTCGACAGGAGAAATCAGTGTTGTAGACTTGTTTTTGGAAAGTGCGGCTGTGTGTGCACCGTTAGGATTCTATCAAGTTATGAAGCTTGACTGGATAGCATTTGCATTGAAATGGCAAGATGACTGTGGATGCTACAAAGATGATCATGACACACCACAGGAGCAGGAGTTAGTTTCCTTTGTCATTATGTGTAGTACTTTGATTACAATTATTTTATAATTAATTAATTTTAGAATGCAGCATGAAATGACTGTACGAAGAATCTTAGTGGACAGGACTATGTCAGGTCTGAATTTTGCAAATTTGTTTATTCATTAGTGAGCTAGATAATTTGTACATTTTGTAGATGGCTGTTCTGCTCATATGTCAGGTGTTGCTGCTGGATATCTTGCCTCTTCTCTGTACTGGCTGCTGGTGCTTTCGCGTGGCCAACTTAAAGGCACCCCTGAAGCAGCAACTACACCTCTTGATGTTGTCAATACTATCAGGATCAAATTGAAGAAATGTGTAAAGGAAATCAACAAATATAGTGGATTACATGAGGTGTTGTCTCGAGTTGATATGGGTAGTAAGTACAGCTTTTTGTTGTTACTCCTAGTTTTTGTGGTAGGACTTTTTGTGGTAGCATATTATTTTCGACGTAGATTACTAAAGAGAGGACAGATCTGGGTGCATCGTCTTTTTTTGCAAGTTTAGAAATTCAATTTCTTTGATTAGAGCGATTTGATGAGATAAGTTGTTGTAGACTTCAGGCCAGATTCTTGTTTGATAAATTGCCTTAGAAAGAAAAACTAAAGAAGATTACTTTAGTGGCATGCAATCTCCAGCTTATTTAATATCTGAGTTTTGACTTTGCAATGTTTTAAATTTGTGGCACAGTTCGTGTGGGAATTTGAAATCCTACAAATTAGTAATTGTTATTGTTTTAAACTAACACAACACAACAACTTTATTGATATAGCTTTTATAATTACTACAATACCGGCAACACACTGCTACAACAACCATTTATATTCTGCGTAAGTAAAAAGAAACTATGTCAAGTAGAACGAACAACTATGTCTGTTCAAAAAAACTTAGTGAGTGAACTTGAGATGAGTCCATTATGCTATTATTTTTTAGTATGACACTGAAGCAAACAAGTAATTGATATTAACGTAAGTGTAGGAGTCATAATAGCTTAGTGTCAAAATTTTGACAGAGTTCATACTCACTCCAGAATTCTATGCTATTACTATACGCACTCTATGTGTATTAATTAATTAAGGAGATACATTTATTCAGTTGGCTTTGTACGTTTACAGCTGCAGGATGACATCACCACGTGACAACCGCATATACACGCAATTTTAATTGCAATATGCACACGTATATCAGGACATTGTTATGTACAGCGGTTTCCTGTGTGTGATATGTAAGGGATGCATCTCAAATGACTATGAACATGCAAACGGACACGCGAGGCGACTAAGGGCGCCCGCAACCTGCATCGTTCTCATAGCCCCTCGCTCATGGACCAATCAGCATCGAGCACGGAATCCTGTGAAGAGCGGTAGTGTTCCGTTGTCAAATCTGTGGTTGAAAATTAGTTTGGTTGACGTCCAGTGTGACAGAGAGTGCAAGTGAGAGGCGACTGCATACTCGAGCTGTCTAAATAGCGTACAGTGAAGTGTGCGGGTGCAATGGTTTCACAAGGACCAAGCAGTCCGGGCTGGAGCAACAAGAGCGCTTTTGAAACGGATCTCGCTCTCGACGAGTCTCAGAAATGGATTGAGGTGACGTTTCAGTATCACGATTGTGCCGTTTGTTTTCTTTCGCTGGACGTCGTCGTTTGTGTTGTCTATGCGTGCGAACAACAGGATGTGACGGGGCAGAAGTTTCAGTCTTCGAAATTCCAGACTTCGCTGCAGGATGGCGTCTTGCTCTGCAAGTGAGTGTCACTTTGGGTGTCGTACAAAGTGTCGAGGGGCGTGTGGATGATGGGGGGCGACGTGTCGGCGGGCAATTTCGAGATGACTCTCTCGTTTGTTGCAGACTCATCAACAATATCCAACCGGGACTCGTGAGAAAGATTCATCGCACGCCGGGAACGATGTTTTACGTGGTAAGTGAGATGGAGGCTTTGTACTGATTGCGTTGCTGTCGTTGCCTTGCGGCGAGGAATGGGCAATGGATTGTTTGTGTCTAATGTGCATGAGAAAACGTTGGTTGCGTGTTCGCTAGGCATGTAATTTGTTTTCAGTCGAGTGGATGAACAATAGGCGTTTGGGCGTGCATGTACAGGAGTGAGTGAAAAGAGGTCGAAACGCCTACGTAGAGAAGCTCGGCATGCGCGTGGTAACCGGATAATATTACAAAAGAATTTCCTATTTGGTGGTCTCAGCAAGGAACTATAGTATGACGAAACAGACCAACTGATGTAACTGTCTTGATGGACAATTATGTGTATCATACTGTATTATTATAGGCAGCTGAAGGCCACATTGTAGGTATTAAATTAATTGTTGTTGTAGGAGAATCTGACGTTCTTCTTGGAGGGATGTAAAAAGCTGGGCTTGAAGGGATCTCAGTTGTTTGATGTTGTTGGTCTTCAAGATGTTCCCAGATCTAGGACAGCAAAGGGAGGGTAAGGATGGGACAGAAATTTTATGCCATTTGTCTGATGTATGTATGTTGCGTGAGGTTAGGTCTATTCGAGGTGATCATGAGAGAACTCTTCGTGATGTTTGCATCACTATTTATTGGTTGGGAAAGGCTGCAAAGAAAGTCAAGGGATACGAAGGTCCACATCTGGATGAAAGCAAATTTCAAGAACTCATTGTGGCTCGTCCAATGAAAGGAGTTAGTTGCTTTGTTTCTATGCAGTTGATTGGGTTTTTGTGATTTTAGTCATTTTGTCTGTTTGTTTGTCTAGTGTATGTTTGTCTGTTTATATATCAGTTTGTTTACTTGTCTTTGTGTTTGTGTGGATGCTGTTTCATTATTGAAAGTAATAATCAAAAGTATTATGAACAGCATAGACAATAGGCAACTCAACTATAGTTAGTTGCTGAGTTGTTATGTGTTGTGTACAAACAGGGGTCAGCATATAGTAACTAGCATTCTAATCTGATCTTTAATTTTTTCATTTCTAGTCTGCAAAACTGCTCTCATTGGAGTTTGGCTTTTACAGTGGAATGAAAAGTTCTCTTATTGTTTTGAAATTATGTGGTGTGGTGGGGTTAATTGTTTCTGGTCTTTTTGTTTTAATTAATCTGAATGGTTTGGGTATATGGGTATATGCAAGTGCATTTGTATTCTCATGGAGTCAGTAGTCAAAGTGCTTGAAAGCTAACACAACCATTGAACATTTCACATCTTACCTGTTGGGATATCTGTCTTATTTATGTACTTTTAAGCCTGGTTCACAATATGACGCCGACGCTCAGTTGAGCGTCAAACTTCAAAGAAGCCGCCTCGACGTCGGGGGCATCCTTTGATGTCGACGTCGACGCTGGAATAGGATTCATTTCTATCGTCGATGTCAGGCGTCAATATTGTGAAGCAGGCTTTAATGTGGCTATAATAATGTAGGCATGTTTTGGTGTTTAGGTAATAGGTTCACTCATTCTTTTCATTCTTGTTAGTATCCTGCTGGGTATTTGTTATTCAAAATGGTGGTAGGTTAGGTGCTACTGGGCTAGGGTTGTTGAGCTCTGAGGCTGTCATATGGGACTTGGTGCATTTGTAGATGAAATGCTAACGTTTAGCATCCAGTTTTAAACTACAGTCACATTGTGCATGCTAAATGGTAGGAGTGTCATAGCATGAGAATAGTACGTACTAGTTGAATTTGTGTATTATAAACTGCTTTGAAATGTGCTTGAATTATTCTAGGTAATCGTTAATGAGAGTTGTAATGTACATGAGGGTATTGTGATGTTAATTAATTAATGTTTGTGATGTGGGGCAAAGATACTGCCATAATATGTTAGTTTTACTAAAAGGCTGTTGCTCAAGGGTTTAATTAAGGGTTTGAAAGACAAATAGTTCAATGTGGGAGGTTATTGGTGATAATCTGTTTTAGTAAACCTAACCACATACAAATGTTATTTTAATAGTGGGAGTAGCTGAATGGGAGCAGTTCTTTCTTGTGATGTTCCAGCCTATCAGGCTGACATTTGCAACTTTGCTTTTAGGAGGCTCAAAAGCCAGTGAAAGGCTTTAGAAAGCCAGGTGACATGGAAGACGGCAGTGAGGTTCAAAGAGAACAACAGGAGAAGGTATTCCCTCCTGTTGCCAATGGAAGTGGTCCCATAAAGGATTCACATGCTGTGGAATACCTTGTTAATCCAGTCAGTGATCAAGTGACACTAAGAGACAATAGTAAAGGAACTAGAACAAGGCCAATGTCAGAGGTGAGTGCATATGAAAACCTGATTTTTTATTAGTGTAGATGAGTAATTGTATGAGACACAATTGAGTATCCTGACAACTGTTAGTGATTAGTATGCTTTTACTAACATTACTATGGTACAGCCTTGGTGATATGGGTGTTGGTCTGTGTGTCAGTTTAGTTTTCGAGTATAGTTGACTTTCATTTGGTATTTGTCAGATTACAGACCGAAAACTGGTGATGGGATCAAATCAAGAACAAGTAAGTACAGTTTTCAGCCATTTACAGTGTTTATTGAATCTTTTCTGTATGTTAATTAATTGACATGTCCACAAAATGTGTCTTATTTGAGAATGTTACTAGGAACCTCATGATGATGATAATTTAGGACAGACCAGACGAAGACGATACACAGATGGAGGAAAGCCAGGAGCAGAGGTTGGCATTTTTTTGTTTTGCTTGGTCATGATGAACATATGAACATAAACATCATGGTTTAACAGCTAAGGCTAAGAATGACTTTTTGTAATTTATTTGCCATGTTTTCATTAACTGTTTACTTATGCCTTGTTTACACTAGAACCGGTTCAACTAAGTTGGTTGAAACTCTATTGAAAACCTTTTAAATGCACTGTTTACTCTTGCATTAAACCTATTTCTGTGTAAACGCTAAGGTAGCTGTTTTACAGTAGTAGCATGCCCTACCATTGGGTGGTCTACAACCAGGCGTTTTGAATTATAGGGTTGTGATTTTTTACCCCTATAGAGGATACTTTGAGATTTTTAATTTTTTGTCTGCACTACCAGTCTCTTTTATATATCCCTTGTTAATCATTCTGAGATTGTCTGAAATATGGTTTTGTTCCTAACTGTGTCGTCCAGTGTTCTTGGATCTTCCCTTTTCTCCCATATTGAAATAAGGGCTCTCACTTTGTCATCTGACCAGGCAATTCCTCCTGCCGTGACTCAGTAGCACATGCCAGTGTACTAGTAGGTATTATTGGTGCAGGGGGTAGGTATGCATGGTTTCAAGTCACATAGGCGTTTACAATTATTTCACTACAAACCGCCTCTTTAGGTTTGGTTGAACCGGTTTCAAACCTGTTGGGAATCCATATTACACCATGTACACTGAACCTATTTAGAAGAAACCGATTTGAAATCGTTTTAAGTTAATGCTCTAGTGTAAATGATTCTTGCAAAAGCTTTCTACCTAATCTAGGTATAAACTACTCAAACATGCATTTAGGTCCCGGCCTAATACTTTTAAGTGAAAATGAACTGATCTGTTTTGTGGCAATTCTAGTTTTTTGTTATAGTTGCATCAATTTTGTGTATCATTAATCTACTTTTTATGTTGTGTTGCAGGTGTTTAGAGACACAGTTGTGACTATTGACACTCCTCCAGGTGATGACAGATTTGGATTCTTTGTTGTTGGTGGAAAAGATGAAGGCTCCCAGTGTCAAGTTGAAGAAGTCCATCCTGGTGAGATGTTTATTCAGCAATGTATTTGCATGAGCGCATGAGAAAAGAAGAGATTTGATGCTTTAACTTAATTAATAATGGTGTGCTACTTTGAGCGCATTTGTACATTGAACTATTAACTAGGTATTACTAGTAGCAATATCTAACAGGACTAAGATTTGTGATGTATGGTATGTATCACTGCAGTGTGTATATTATTTATTATTACTGATTAACAGTATTTACTTTAATTAATTAACAGACATGTCTACTAGTCATTCATTCTTTGTTGTGATTATGAATTGCAGGTAGTCCAGCTGATCTGGCTGGTCTCAAGGCTGGTGATTATCTTGTTTGGGTGAATGGACAATCTGTTTTGAATGCCACTCACAGCGATGTTGGGTCTCTCATTCAGGAGGTACATAAGTCATAAAAATGGAATAGTTTAGAGATTGTCTATTTGCAATGTCTATTTGCAACAACTTTTTCATGGTATAGTTATGGTATAGTTAGCTGTAGGTTGTGGGAGGTGGTTGAAACTATATGTGCTTGTGGTCATTGAGCACACACAATGTTGACCGAAGTGTAGTACAGACAGTGAGATACTATAGCAGGGTTTTCCCAGAATTAAAATCAAACAGGGTGGTTTATTAACATTAGTATATTGTTATTAATATTAATGTAATGTGGTTAATATTACTGAAGGAGCTGCTAACGGTATAGTTGAACCATCAGTAGAACAATTGATACTAAAAGTTAGATCAAACTAGACGTCTAGCAAGAGACAGTGAAGAGAGTCACCACAAAGTGGGAGGACAACAATGACAACTAATTTAGATCAATGTCACCCATGCGTGTTCACCTGTTGACGTCAAAACAAGGCTGGTCTGAAGACGGAATTTCGCAGATCACATTGGAAAAGCTGTATTATACACATACACATACCCTATTTCTATTTATTAACATTCTCTTCACCTCTATGTGCCTTCTGTGTGCATACAAATAATAGAATGCTCATACTCGGGTAGAGCCCTGAGATCCAGAAATTTTCTCACGTTGTTGGTAAATATTTAGGACCACACCCTCAAAATCCAAACAGGCTGGCCCGCCCTGCTAAAAGATCCTGGGGAAACCCTGTATAGCTTGTGATGATTGCTTCAAACAGCTGAAACAACGAAAGGGAGCACTAACAGTGCTGAACCCTAGTCGACGAGAAATTGACCCCTTTCTAGTTCTGGGTACTTTGGTTGTACAGTAGAATTGCACGGGAAACTTACCTAAGCATGTGTTCCTAGAACACCCAACAATTGATTTTAGTCTCAACAACGAGGCACAGGTGTACGTACTCCAATCGCAACAACGCCTAGGGTTACCAACAGTCACAGTTGCTGCACATGTACTTTGTGTACTTGCAAGCATGCACAAATTAAGTAGGACTACTGTAACCCTCGCTACGCCTAGGGTTAATGAAGCTGATACAAACTGGAACTTTCTTGGACTACATTGTGCCATTATTCCATTGATTATACTACATCATGAAATGTGAACAGAGTTGTCTTACAGCCCATCCAGAGGAGGTATAAAGCTAGAGTGCATTAAAGGTACGCCCATAGGTGAATTTGGTCTTCTCTAGATGTTGTTTGCTTTGTTCTATGCTGCTGTATGTCTGGATGTACTCTAAATAATGACTGATAAGAGCTGCTTTTGGGAATTTATGTTTACATGTGGGCTTCACATGGTTGCGCTGCCAGTGGTTTATAATGTTCTGTTTTCCTTGGTTCCACCACATTTGTTCTTCATTGTCTGTGTGAGACAAGACAAGTCGTTATAGAATGCTGTATTGTAAAACGACCACAACTCTGTGCAAGCTAGGATGGATTAAAGGAATGCCTACAGGTGAATTTGGCTTTTAGCTAGCAAGGCAGTCAAAACGTAAGGGTAACTAAAATGTAATAGACCTTACTCTGAGTACACCTTACTCTAACCGTATAGGATTCAGATCATTCTGACAGCGACTACTGTTCACACTTCCTACCTGCAAAGCAGTCACCTACGATACAAGATGTACGACTTTCACATATTCTGCTTGACCCGATATCGAGCGAAATCGTAGGAGTTACAAAATGTGGCAATGCTAATCCATCAAGTATGCATGGTCAAACGAATCTGTCGAATGCCACCTCTACCACCTTCCCAATTTGGCAAATTTCAGCCAGGCAAACGCGCGTAAGCGTTGCTTTCAGCAAGAATGTTTATAATAAAAAGAGTCACGAACACTCAGAAGGTATCTGGATGTTGCACTCACAGTGGCTCCAGGCAGACTGAAGTAGGCACGTGGTTGAATTACGGGGCTTAGAAGGTGCTTATTGGCTAAATAGTAAGACCGCCCAGGTAGCACTGCGCTAGCTTTCTACCTCCTCTGCAGTCTATCAGTGCAACTAGTAGTCAGCACTTATTAGCACCTCATGAATGTGTTTGTGTACAAGTTTTGGCCGACAAAGTGCTGTTTAATCCAGCAAACAAATGCTTTCTTAATTTATACCATGATCACTCAGGAGTAATAGTTATAAGGTGCACTTGTACGTTTGGACAGGAGAAAGAGTGCACTAAGCACTTGCAATATTGAATTAGTAAATTGGATAATCTCTTAAAGGTGCAGGGTCACAGCCGGACATGCGCACTTGAGCCGATCTCAAGTGAGGTAGCTTTTGCATAGTAACCATTGCACGTAACATATGTTCAAGTGTCCTGGCAAGAAAATCAGTGCCAGTAAGCCCTTCAAATGCTGTTCATATGTTGCGCATGCACAAAGGTTAATAGACGAACTACTGCAAAACTGGCTATTTAGGTGTCGATTGACGGACACGGCAGCAGTGTAGGCTTTAAGCAATACGAATATTGGTGCTCACTGTGAACTGAGTGCGCTTGGTTACTCTGAGAGAAAGACGTGACTTTGGCAGATGCTACATACGGGAATGTGACGTGTGCTTTCTGGTCACGTGCAGAGCATGAGGAACTCTGGTCTAGCTCAAGGTGCGAGGTTGCTTGTCGAATTTTACCGAAACTGCAGTGTAGCAACCTCAGTTTGAGGTTTTAGACAAAAAATTCCAAGAAATACATCTAAAACCCTAGAAATTAGCTACCAGAGTCACGGTCTAACGCAATCTCATACTGCAACGTCTTGATTGTTCCAATTCAGGCTATAGAGAGGCTTCAGTCAGCTTTGCCTTCAGTGCAAATTAGAGCGTCCAGTTCTCGCGGTTACTGAGTGTTTGAAAGAGTGCACCCTTTTCAAAGGGATGCAGTGTGCATGTCCGATCGGGCGTAACCCTGCACCTCTAACTATTTACCAGAAAGACACAATTCCATAGTGTTACTGTTATGCCACCAAATTCTTATGTTGATTTTCTTTGTTTGACTGCAGTGTGTACCTCAAAAAAGCATTACTGTTGGTGTGAGAAGATCAGTTCCAAGAAAAGGTAAGAGTTGCATGTGATATTGTTGAGGTAAAACACTACTCTGGTGAACAACGTCGCTGCATGTTTTATTGGAGTCCCTGACATAATAGTTATCACAAGTATTGTTTGTAATGTGATGTAGATTGCTGAACTTTAGAAGAATCATAAGCTGGTCTTGTTAACCATTGATTATGTTGACTATGTCAACGTTCTGTTTTTTAGTTGGTAGTGACCAGCATCAGGATAATACAGTGTCTAAGTCTGACATTCCGGTTTATTCTGTGGCCGTGAAGGCAGAAGCTGCAACGATGTTGGAGTCTTCTGCATCTGCAGCTGGCTTAGTTGAGCCAGTAGGAATCCAAGACTCAATTAGATCTACACAATACGTTGATAACATAGATATGTCTCCTACTCCTATGTCTCCTACTCCTTTGTCTCCTCCACCAGTGTCTACTCTGCCGATGTCTCCACCATCAGGAGATGAGAAGAGGTCACGTAAAGCAAGATACAAGACATCCCGATCACTGGAAGTACACTACCAAACAAAGAAACGCACTCGGACGGAAGTAATCACTCAAGAGGAGGAGGAGGAAGTGCCTGCATCGCTCCAGTCAGGCCGTAGCAAAAGAACTGTGTATATTACTCGTGCAACACTTGTTAGACATTTTGAGACAATAACACATCCTAAAAGAGAGATTGCATGGCTGACATTACATGCTGGAGGGCTGTTTGCTGGAATTTCTGTCAAGCCTGTTTCCACACCTCAGACAGCAAAACCTCTTGTGGAAGAAATGGTAAAGCAACCTGCTTTATTGCCATCTGAGAATGCAGGAATTGAAGATGAAATCGTCATTGACAGTGCACCACTTGTGATGCATGAATTAGTTACAGCAAAAGTTGATTTTAATGGAAGACCAGAACAACGTGAGGTACCAGAAGTGAGTGAGCCTGTTGATGTTGCACCTATTACAATTGTAGAAGCAGCTGCAGTTGTAGAAGCAGCTCCAGTTGTAGAAGCAGCTCCAGTTGTAGAAGCAGCTCCAGTTGTAGAAGCAGCTCCAGTTGTAGAGTCAACTCCCATGGAAATGGAAATCTCTGACAAGGACTTGGTATCAATGCAGACAGTTCCAGAAGATGAAAACAATGTTGAAATGCTTAGGAAGCGTCCCAGATTAGGTAGTGCTAATGGTGATGGTGAGCAAGAAAATGCAAAGAAAGAATGCACTGATGGAGATTCTGATGAAGATCAGGTTGTACCTGTAGCTATGATGCTGGGTCCACCCAAGATAAATCGTCTTGGTCCTGCAGCTCCAGTTGAATTAAAGCAACTATCAGTGGTAAATAGTGAACTAGAATTTGATGATCATTTGGGAAATGAACTTCAAACGCAACCTGAAGAAAGCCTCATCTCTATGACAATGGTAAAGCCAGATTCGGGTACTGAGTGGTTGCAAGGTTCAGATATCTTTTACGGATTAAGAACGACAACAGCAAGTGATGAAGATGAGCCTGTTTGTTCTACAGTTCCAGTGGAACAGGAGGAAGCAGTTGTTGCAGTAGATGGTCTTGTGATGGCAAAAGGCTCTTCTGGGATTAGTTTTGATGCAAGCAAGCCACTGCAGTCTCCAGAGCAAGTGGAAATAGAATTGCAACCAGTTGTTGAGTCATCAGCTATGGATTGGGATGATCTGTTTTCACCACTGTCTACTGAGACGAAAGGTCTTGGGAGTAATGAAGTTACAAGACCAAAGACACTTGATGTCTCTTCATATCCAGATAGACCAAAACGCATATCGTTGACTGCGGAAGAAAAGGCAGAATCAAAGAAGAAGATGGAAGCAATCTGGGCTATAGCGGCGAGCAGTGATGATGAGGATAGAGATAGAAGCAGACGGTCCCAATCTCCAGCAAGGTCGGTTTCAGAATCAGAAGCTGAAGGTATGAAAAAGATGGCTCTCTTTAGGCCGGCTGCTCGTCTCAATTCATGGGAAGAAGAGACTGAAGGGAAAGAAAGTCATATGACAACAGTTGAGGGCATGGACCATCTATTGGCCGCTCTTTCCAGCATTAAGACAAAGTATGGAAATGAGGTAGCTGGCAATGAGGGATTTGACTTCTTGGAAGAAATGATCACTGGTTCAGAGTTTAGAAATGCATTAGAAGTATGAAGTTGCCGATTATTAATGGTAGTTATGTGGATCATTTGTTATGAATTGTGTAGGTTCACTATAGATTAAAGGCTATGGGCGGTGATGATGCTCCTTTGCCGGTCGGAACTGATCTATCACCTTGTGCTAAGCAGGTCTGGTTTTACACAAATTTGAAACTATGCACAACACGTTGACTTGTTAGAAATGATGTGGAAATAGATAAACAGAACATGGTACACAGACTGACTTGAGCTGTTAACGTAATCTATGGATGTTGACAGTGTGTTAACTTGAGTGTAATGTAGTAGTATGTTGTCAATTTTATGCTGACCTATGTAATACACAAGTATTCACAAATTATGAAGATAAGGCTACTGCTCACCGATATTTGATTATGTTGTTTTTCACAACTGGGTGAAGAGCAACGTTCTGGTGCACAAGACGTGTACTGAATTGTTTGTATTTGTGTGCATGACATTGTCACAGTAGGTTAACTGGGTATACAGATGGATTGGCATGATTTAAATTTGAACATATGGCGTTGGACATAAAAGGTCAAGTAACCAACCCAATTCTTATAACACATTTGTGTTCGTAACAGACTAAAGCGTCATTGAATTCGTCGGACGGTGATGACATGAATGAGCTCAAAGGCCTTCTGAAGAACCCATACTTCCAGGTATAGTGTGAATTTCTGATTTACTTTTATTGCTATTGTGTTGATTGAGTTTGTTGCTTACCTGTATGTCAGTTCTTTGAGTGTAATTTTCACTGCCAGTAACATCAGTAAATGATCTGTGTTTTGGTAGGGTGTGTGTTTTGCTCATGATAAAGTAGCATCTCAAGACTTCACTCGACCTACTTCAAACCCAAAGGATGAAACTGCAGCTGCTTTGTTAGTCCTACCTCCTGTTGCTGATGCAGATGAAACGCGGGTGGTGGAGAATCCTGTGAAATCAGGAAAACCACATGGTGGTGATGCCATTTCTCCACTTGAAGAATCAGTGCTCAAAGAACCACTGAAAGTAGTGCGTGTTGACAGACAAGGAAATGATCCAGTGGTTAGCATTTGCAACCTTTCTGTTGGTTTGACATAAAGTAGTGACAATAATGACATTTGGCAGGGAGTAACAGTTCTTGTGGATGAAGAAGATAAACGAGTGTTTGTGGCTCGAGTGCTTGCTGGAGGAGTGGCTGTAAGTCAAGGTATGACATAATGCTCTGCTTGATTAGTCACTTGTTTTGTATGCTGTACTTTTAGTCTATGTACATCTTACCGAGTTTGTTCACATTTAGGTGAGATAAAGGAAGGGGATGAAATTTTGAAAATAAATGGTTTCCCAGTTGCTGGCAAATCAGTTGATGATGTGGCCGACATGATGGTAAGCGATTCCATCAACAGAAGATTCTATCAGCAAGATAGTAGTTTGTTTTAAATGTATTTTTGTAGAGGTCTACAAGTGGACCTGTTGATTTTACAATTAAATCAACGGATGCTGCAGAAGGACCAAACCTATCTACTCAGGTGAAGAAATTGATGTTGGTGTGCACACGTGCGCGCGCACACACACACACACTTCTAAAAATATTGCCTTAATATATCCATGTCCAGGGTTCTTGCTACAGTGTGGCAGCGTGGCACTGTGCCACGCTCCAGTAGGAGTGCGCCACGCTCAGAAATGGTAGATAGGAGTCCAAAGTTTGACAGCTAGGGAATGTATGAGAATTCCAACTACAGTACTGAAACACAATACGATATTACTTAGTTACGTAAAGGTGACATTAGCCACAAATCCATGCTCTTACAAACGAACGCAGGATAACAGCCTAGCTTCGTACGTACTTGTGCTTTGCACTCACGGATGTGCTGCCATTGATAGTCTTGGATGCTCTTCCCGTGTCACGGAAAGCACACCTCTTGCGAATCAACGACATTGGCCTGTGCATGTCAATCAACACCTGACTAGACAGACTTTCTGTAGGTTTGTCCATGATATTTGCGCATGCGCAATCTATGAACATCGCTAAGGACTGAGTGGTGGCCGAAGTTGATTTCCTTGCCAGGGCACTTCAATGTATGTTACACGCAATAGCTACGACATAAATATACTTCACTTAAGATCGGTTCAAGTACGCATGCTCGACTTAGACATGGACCCACCCATCCCGTCACACTCCCAAAAATCTCTAGTGAGAACCCTACATGTCAGTATAGCCAGTGGTAAAGTTGTAATCGATTTCTTCTGTAGATTTTTGTGAAGGCTCAGTTTGATTATGCTCCAAACGATGACTCTTACAATCCATGTCCTGAGATTGGTCTGTCTTTTCATGTTGGAGACATTCTTTGTGTGCTAAATCAAAGTGATCCCAACTGGTGGCAAGTGAGAAGCATGGGGTGCTTGTCTGAGTTTGAGTGGTTATTGTAACTGAATGCTTGTCAAGGCTGTGAAAGTGGATGAGGGAAACCAATTAGCTGGTCTTATTCCCAGTAAACAGTTGCAGGAAAGGTGAATGCATTGTTGTGTATTTTATGTATAGTTACAGAAGCTGCAGTAGCTGTAGTGTTGAAAGAAATTGTGTTTTTTCACACCGATTTTGTATTTGTTTTATAGTCTTAGTGCAATGAAACCAAAAACAGCTGATGGTGATGATGCAAGGAAACAAAAGAAGAAGAAACTTCGTTGGAAGAAGAAACGAAAGCACATTTATAGAGTTGAAGAATCAGGAGGTAGTCTTTGTAACACAGAAGATTTGGCTTTTTTCGATCGTCATGTGGTTGTAGACTATGGTGTTGATGAAATTCTTTCATATGAAGAAGTTGTAAAAGTTGATCCTGATCCCAACTATAAGCGGCCAATTGTTCTTATCGGTTAGTATGTAGTGTGTGTGTGTGTGTGTGTGTGTGTGTGTGTGTGTGTGTGTGTGTGTGTGTGTGTGTGTGTGCGTGCATGTGTGTGTGTGTGTGCATGTATATTGGAAACATATATGAAGACTATCAAACAAGAGAGTGTAATGAAGTGCATGGTAGAAATGCACGTGGCATTTGTTCACCAACATCTATTTCACCACTCTATTGTATATACTTATTAATTGTAAATTTATTGCATATTTTTGTGTAGGTTTTGTTGATATATTTTCTTCTTTTTTTATACAGGTCCTCTTGGTGTTGGCCGACGGGCTGTTATTGAGAAGCTGATAGTAGATTACTCTGATAGGTTTGCTGCACCTGTTCCGGACACGTCTCGGCTTATCAAACCTGGTGAAGAGGATGGAGTCGATTACAACTTTATTGATCAGCGCAACATGCAGATTGGCATTCGTGAAAATCGTTATGTTGAGTCTGGTGTGAGCGATGGCAAGTGGTATGGAACCAGTATGAAAGCTATTCGAGACATTGGAGAGTCAGGGAAGGTTGCAGTTGTACTACTATTTTCCAAAGCCCTTAAAATTCTCAAGTCATCAGATTTAAAACCTTACGTTGTTTATATGAAGCCAACCGCCTCTGTGGCATTCAGTCCTAGTAAGGCTCATACAAATGGCACAACATCAGGTTACGACAAGAAAGAAAACACAGAAGGAGATATGATGGAACAAGCAAAACATATTGAGACTTACTACCGTCATTACTTTGATGCCACTCTAGAAGTTGGAGATATTCAACAGGTTGCTGAAGAGCTGATTCGAATTGCTGATCGCTTGGAAAGCGAACCACAATGGGTATATGCTAAATGAGTTGGATAGATCGATGCAGAGCATGCACATACTTAGCAACGCATATTATTGTTAGTGTTAATTTTTTTGTGGATTTTCCATTTGCAATTATTGCATGGAATACTATAGCTTTTTAGGGTTGTCTTATTTTGATAGACGTGGTCAACTCTCTTGTAGTGTGCACAATATCTAACTTCGGATGGTTGTCTAATTAATTAATGCTATTGTTGTAAGTTGCACAGATTGCTGTATCGTTCGGGGACGTGTTGCTTGCAGAGTATGTACATGCACAAACTCGAATGTACTACAGTATACATGTACGTACTACATGTACACTGCTCTAATAGTATAGCTGGGCACGCGAGGTTAGCGCGCGCGCAATGTGTGACGGTTGTCACGTTTCGGTGTACAGATGGTAGTGCAACTGCATGCTACAGTACGTATATAAGGATCCACATAATAACAATTGACACGGCAAGACTACGTAGAAGGCTCAGCGGAGCAACACCAAAAAATTCTTACATACCGTGCATCATTTGACTATGAATGGTGAAAAGCATTCTGACCTTTATTAGCCTTTCGTAATTATTTTCAGTTCACGGCAACAGAAACGAGACAGGAGAATGGACAACATTGCGTTGTGAGCACATCCTATCTAGCGCGCGCTCGTTTGAAGTTGTTTATGTGGATACGACGTGTTGTTCCTTGTCAATGGCGAAGGTTATTGCTTCTGCATCTTTACAACAATATTTAGAAGCTTCAATTCGGGATCAGAAAGCGAAAATGTCTTCAGGGTCTCATTCCAACGCAACTTTGCAACATTTCATAAAACAGACTTGTTCATCATTTTCTCAGTGGCGTCCGTGGCAACAGCGAATTCTGTTGTGTGGAATGACAAACAGGTGTTCCGTTCATCAGCTAGAGCTACTAGCATCTGCTTTGGAGCCGATCTTTCACAGAGATTTTGCAACCGCTTTGACAGGCTCCTACCCAAAGTCACCGTTGAGACAGAAGATAATTCCCGGACAGAAGCATAAAACTCTGGAAAGGTTGAAAACAAGCGACAGTGCTGCATACCAATTAGACAAACGGACGTTTAGTCGTTCTCGTTCTCAGCATCCAAGTACTAGTAGAAGTCTGTCTCGTCGATCTTCAGGGACTGGGAATCAACCCAGACCTTATAATGAAATAACAAGAGATTCTGAGAGAGGAAATATTTCTGGGTCTAGTGCATCACGAAAGTTGTCTCAAACAAGACGAATTTCCGGTGGGAGACAAAAACAATTTCAAACACTAAAATCTCAGCTACCAACATCAGAAGAAATAACTTCATCCACAGTTCAATCCTTAACAACACTTAGTCCTTCACGTGTTGTGTCAGCTGACATTAAGAGTATCGATGAGTGTCCTATTGCTTCATCAGAAAGTTGTGACAGAAATTTAAGGCTTGTTGCTTCTAGCTTTGAATCTTTCAATATTCATTCTGAAAGTCGGACAGGAGAGTCTAAGAGCAACACTCTAGCTTCATCACTGCACGCAGAGTCTCTTGATTTAAATCCTGTTTCAGCTTCTATGCTTCCATTGCGAGGAAAGTTAGCTCACAATCATTTACCATCTTATGCAAGTTCATCCAACGTGTCTGGACCTAATGCTAGCACAAAAAGTTACTTTGCATCACAAGACAGTCGTGATAATTTTGCAGACATACGAGGGAAGATTATGCCTACGTTGACTAAACTGGCTATGGGTACATATTTTTTAGCTCCTCAAAGAGGGAGGTTGGCTGAAAGGTTTAGATCACAACTTCAGGAAATATGGCAGGTATGCTAAACTACAAAATGGCAGGGTTTAATTAAATAATTCAAATTATGTAGATTACAAGTAGATGTATTGTACTTCCAGTATTTATTAACTTTGTAGTTTTCAGGTCAATGTATTTCTACAGCTAGTGCATGATATGGGTAAGCTCACTTGTGTTTATCTGATTGCATGTCATGTGTGTTTGTTTGTTGGTTTTTGTTTGTGTGTGCATGCCTGTGTGTGTGTGTGAGGGCACGCGTGTCTGTGTTTAGGCAGAGGTAAACTAGCAACTCTTAAAATAACGTTAGAGTAATCAAGTAATTGAATTCACTCTTAATAGAAATTTCTATATCTAGTACTTGGAGTCACTGGATGACCAACAGCATGCTGACATTCTCCATGCTCTCATTAAGAGCAGCGATCCATCATTGATCAGTTTCTTGTCATATTGTTTGTTTCAAAGGTGAGATCAGTCTTCGCTCATTATTTTAAGTATTACAGAGTTTTGTTCTCAATCATCATGTAGACTTCATGATCATTCAAATATTGACTCTTTGCCTGATGCAGTTCTGCAACACGTTTTTTCCTATTTGAACAGTTATACACTATGTCATTGTGCACAGGTCACATTTTCTGCAGTCATATTTTTCAAATTATTTTATTAATTTCTTTACCCAGGTGTGCAAACGTTGGCGTTACTTGTCACTACTTAGACCACAGTGGCAGCAGAGGTTGAACGATTTGGGTGAAACAGCTATAGCTTGATTTTGACACAAGGTTAAGAATTCAGGTACTACTTTATGTGTCATAGGATCATCAAAAGGTGTGCAAGATTTGAATAAGGCACTGGAGGAGGGAAGTAAAGACAGACATATCGACTGGAGAAGAGCATATCAAGAAATGTCTACTGTGAATTGGCATGACACAAGAGCTGTTATGAATCAGACAAACAGTAATTGTGTTTATCTTGTCCTGGATGTTGTGTGAATGTAATGTGTTTTGAGATATCATAGGCATTGGTGAGGATTGCGGTGATAGAAATGGAAGTGGGTTATTGACTGACTTACTTTCTGTTGACAATGCTGATCTTGATTTGCGGACTTTACTTCTTATTGCAAGTAACTGTTGTCACCAGTTGCATCAATAAATATTAATAAATCAATTTTTATTTTTAAAGAAATTAATGGCATTGAGGAAGAGCAGATGCACACTTCAAGTTTACCTGTACCGAAGTTCGTACAAGTTGATGGCCAAGGTAACTCTGTTTACCTCATTTTGACTGATGAACAAAATAGAAATGGGAATTTCAACTGAATGAAACTTGTAGATTTACTGATTTTTAATAGACTGAATAGTGATTTAAGTTTGTTGTTAGGCAAATTATGATGCAGCAGGAAACATGCAGAAAAGCAGACAGAAACATAGATTGATCTGTCTGTCGATAAGTATGCATATATAGGCAGCCATAGGTAAGAATGGTTCTAAGTAGTAAGCAGATACTTAGAGAACATCCAAGTAATGGCAGAGCTAGAGACATATTCAAGTAGTGTCAAGTCTCTGTTTGGAGTGTGTATACGTGTCATTTAAAACTGATGACCTAGAGCCTTGCAGTCACACATGTAATTAGTGCAATGAATTCCTGTCAACTGTTGTAGAATTGTCACCAGGGAATGCTTCCTCTGCTTCATCACACAAAGAAGGCAGTCTAACTGGACAAAGATCTGGACCAAACAAGAAAGATAGTGTTATGAAAGCAGGAAAAGATGCAGCTGGGAATGAGAAGGGAAAACATAAGGGATCGGATTTCATTGTACTTTTTAGAAGTGATGAGATGAAGCAGGCTAAGACCCAACAAAGAAGTACTCCAGTCACAACTAAGAAAGTCGAGAAGCCAAAGCTTTTATCTATAGCTTTGGATGTGAGACTACCAAAGACAGCAACAGTTAGGATTGATTATGTGTTTGAATTAGTGTATTGTATAATATTGGAATGCATGTGTGTACAGACGCATCCCTGTGGGTATTGCATTCTGGGTTTGGCTGGCATTGCCGTTGATGACGAGGATAGCAACTACATGCTGTCTTTGCTTCGTAATGAGGTTATAGATGTGAGAAATGTTCGAAGAGTGGAGGTAGAGTCTTTACTCTTGCGTTTGCTTTTGTTTTTGTTGACATTGTTTGTTTGGCAAGGGTCATGCAGGTGTTGTTTCGTGTGCATCTTTTGATATTCGTCGTCTTATAACAGGATCCTTGGACAGAACATTGAGGTGCAACTGTCTGCTTTGGTTGCATAATATTTACTACATCGAATAGCTCCAGCTAAATAGGATGTGCTACTTTTGTTTTTTGTTAGTCTGAGTCATAATTACGTTATTCATAATGGAATGCACACACACACACACACACACACACACACGCACACACACACACACACACACACACACGCATGCACACACGCATGCACGTGCACACACACACACACACACACACACACACACACACACACACACACACACACACGATGAGTGCATGACAAGGTCTAGTAATGGCTATCAACACTTTGAAGCAGTTGTTTCAGGCATTTTGAGGACTCTTGACAGTCTTGTGTGTATGTTTTCAGAGTGAGTGATATTCGCAGCGGGAGGATTCTTGCAATTCTGGGGGGTCATAAGGTACAGTTATTGCTATGATGTGCTTTCTCGTAGTAAGGATATGTATATAATTGGTGATTGCATGTGCATAAGCACAATATTGAGCAAGAGGTCAAACAGTTATGGATCTTGCCACAGCAGTCGTCTTATGTTAATTAATTGACTTGAATAAATTGTGAACAAAAAATGCTAGTGTCTTCTTACATTATTAATTGTAATGAGGAAAACCAATCAATAATTTTAATTAAATGTGTCTATTATATTGTTATCACTAATGCACTGTCACTATAAGCTAGGCTATTGTTCTGACTGCTGCAAAAGTAATCAGGTCTTACAAATTTAAGCGACATCAGAGTTACTGTATTGCTAATCGATAGAGTGCAGTTAACAACCGGTTGTTTAACTTAACCGTACGAAAATATTATAACTGGTTAAGAATTGGGATGTCCCGTGTAGAACTGGATTTTCTTATTATTAACTGGACAGGTTATTAATCCAACCAGCTTGTTAACTACCGTTTGTAACACTGACAACCAGATTACTAACTGGGGACATCTAGTTACTTATCCGGGCAGTGCTGTGTCTTGGCACTAAAGTCATTAATTAATATTAATATAGGCTATTCAGTTTGTGCTAAGGCTACAAGACTACGTGTACCCAGAGTAAGCAAGAAGGCATTAGATAGGGTTACATCTAAGTGATTGTATGTTGGTCACAATTGTATGAAGTGAGATCAGACACTCAGATGTACACCATTGATTATACTGTACTAGCAGCTGATGATATGTAGGTACTATAGTGATTTAGTAATTCATGTAGTGTCTTTACAGTGAGTGATCTTGGCTACTTATTAGGGTGGAGTTCACTGTGTTCAGTTCGACAACAAAAAGATTGTTACAGGATCATGGGACATGACGTGCAAAGTACTTCAATTATGAGTCCTAATGCATAGATTTAATTAATGCTGTTTGTATTACATTGTAGGTATGGGATGCTGTCAGGTTTGGAGAGTTACGTACTCTGACTGGCCACAGAGGTTACGTGTCAGCAATGAAGCTTAATGGAGACATACTGTAAGTCAGATGATTCTAAAATTTTAACTAAATTGATTTATTTGTGTTTGATTGTGTTGCTTAGAGTAACTGGTTCACATGACAGAACTCTCCGTATCTGGAATACATGCAATTGGCTTTGTCAACGTGTTATCATAGCTCACGACTGTAAGGCTAATAGTACTCGCAGTGAAATTCGGTTGATTATACTTTTTATAGCATATATCAATTGCCTTGATTCCGATGGCATGCATTGTGTCAGCGGCTCATCAGACAGGTATTGTGTTGTTCATTGGATTTACAAATGCTGTACACTAAAGAGTAAACATTTGAAGCGCTTGGTAACAGACCTTGAATTTGGTGTACTCGTACATAGAAGGGCCCACTCCGTATCGTTTGATGCCAGAATGTAGGATGCGCATGGTTAAATAACCACCTTGATTATTTGTTGATTAGGACACTGAAGTTGTGGGAAGTTGAATCCGGCCAATGTCTTCAGGTGTTTTCTGGACATAAAGACTCCGTTCTATGTTGTCGGGTTAGCTAAACTTTGAACAAACATTACTGTCAACAATCATATACTGTACCTCAACAGATGCAAGAGAAGCTTCTGGCAAGTGGATGTGCTAGTGGTTCTGTCTACCTTTGGAATTTTTCTACTGGTGAAAACCTTGTACAGCTGAATCACGCACACACTGGTGCTGTATCTGCTATTGTGTTCAAAGACACCAGCTTCTTCACAGGAGGAAGGTCTTACAAGCATGATTAATGATTTTATTGCACATTTGTGTTGTACAAAGTTCCACGTTTGTATTGTAGTGATTGTCACATTAAGGAGTGGCATATGGCATCGTGTTCATGTGTGAGGTCTCTGCAAGGCCACACTGGCTCGATAAACACATTGGAGGTAACTACTAGTAGTTTGGTTCAGTTCACTAACTCTATGTATTACACAGTGTGTGTATCTGTCCTAACTTGTACAGTACACATTTAGACCACTAGACTTTCCTTCATGTAACTGTGGGTGCACCAACCACTAGACTATGTAGTTGTCTGTATATGGGCAACTCACGAATCCACTTTGAGATAACTTGTTCTTATAATCTATTTGGCCAAATCTATTTCAAAAGTGCGAATTAATTAAGTTGCATGTAAAAAACATATTCAATCCTCAATTGATTGCATGTGCAAAAGTACATCTTTTAACATGCAAACTAAAACTCAACCTTCACAACAGTACTTCATCTTTAGATTGTTAATGAGAGGTTGGTCAGTTGTTCTGCCGACTGGACAACTCGAATCTGGGAGACAAATCCTCCGGTGCTACAGGTAAGAGGTATATCAAACACTCAATCCCCGTAATTTTTATGTTTTTGTTTCCATGTTACAGCTAGGGTCTATGTACACTGCCCAGCACTATGACAACATAGCAGTTAGGAAAGTTATCAGCGAAACTAAATCAAGCAATGAAAATAGTAACGATTAGATATAACACACATCATTACGACATGTACACATAGTTAGAGTAGTACCTCACTTACTGATAAGATTAGATACTTATTCCTCATCCAATGATCTGACTTCACAGTAAAGAAGATTGTCTACTACTGTGCCGACCAGCATATTACGTCCATGATAAACTGCTATACTTGACCCTTTCAACTGTCCCCCGTCATTGCTATAAATTTGATCAATTTCGTAGTCTGGAAATGGTTCTCCCTGACCACTGAGATTTTCTTGACCAAGTCGTATTCGGAGTACTAGAGAACCAGATGGATGACTTATGTTGTGATAGAGATGTTGAATAACATCAATGATTCGTGCATGACATCCAGACCATAGGTCACCAGTAATTGGGTGGATGAATAGGTTGTCACAGCTGTCTGCCATTTGTATGACTTGAACTTGTGTCAGTGAGTTGTCGGCTTTGTTGCGTTTGTAAATGAGAAGCTGTATGCCAGTTGATGTAGTGATGTAGACAAATCTACATATTGGAACAGAGGGATAAAGGCATACTCCTGCAATTTGATTTAATTTGAGGGAAAGTACAGCATATGCGTTTAGAACTGTATATACTCACACACACACACACACACACACACACACACACACACACACACACACACACACACACACACACACACACACACACACACACACACACACACACACACACACACACACCTTCCATTGGGTGACATATTGATTCCATTAGGAAACATCAGTGACCAGGCCACTAGCTGAGTCTCATTAGTCTCACCATTATGAAACCCAACTGAAGAAATTGGTAACTGCCAATATCCCTCCAATGTCTTCAGTAAATGGTGATGGAAATAATGGTCATTAGTAAAGTAGAAAGAATTTTCACTGATTGCCAACAAATCATTAGGCGTAGATATGAGAGGATGTTTGACTTGTCTGACATGCTTCAATGCATACTCAGACGGCATGTATTCAAACACTTCAATGGCATCGCCATCCACCGGATGATTTACAACAAAAAGCCACAATTTTCCACTTTTAGGATCTTGCCAATGAGAGAGGCCGTGAGGGTTGAATTGTGAGGGATCAAACATGGACGATGAAACCAAATGGATCACTTTCAAATTGCTTTCAGGTTTATTGAAATCAAACAGCAGTATGTTGCCATCTCTTGGAGGAATGTAGTGTACAACACTTCCCCGTCCAGCATCATGCAAACCCTGAAATACAATAACAACAATGTAATATTAATGGAGTATACTGAACAGTACGAACCAATGACTACATATTTAGGGGGTGATTAGTAACAGCGTTTCAATTTTTATTCGTTCCAAATTTGGAGATATCTACTGTAATTACAAAATTATGGAGATTTCTTGCAATTATATCTGTCAAGTCCACGTGCATGTCTGTAGCCTAGAAAGCCACGTGCACAGCAGTAGGTTATTTTACGTGTTTTCCATTCGAATTCCTTTACGCGATAGATTTTAGCAGCTGTTTTTAATTTGAGTCGACACCGCGCGTACACAGTCTCTACAAATTTTGATAACAATAATTACGCTTGATATGAAGGCTTGACCAGTTTGCAGCAGTGCAATGTCTTCAGACCCGTTCACTGAAATGCAGCCAAATCGAAACGTTTTCAAAATTTTTAGTAGCACGACCTTTACCTTTTATCACACGACAGGGGCCTGGAACTTGGTTGTAAACTGTTTCGAACACGCCCATTATGACTCTGCATGAAGACGAACCAAGTATAAAAGGCAGTACGGTGGGAAAGACATTAATTGTGCATGCACTCCATGCAAAATACTTACAATTTCCGCACTAGAGACTGAACTGCATAGGCGACTAGAAGACCTAGAGTTGTCGCTATGTACCACTTCATTGCACCTGCAATCTACCTCGGACACCTACGCCTTTTTCAGTCGCGACTTATTTACTAGATTTGTTAACCGGTCTAATTTCACGCATTGCTAGCCCGGATTGTCTGATAAGAAGAGTTTTTGAACAGCGGCTGTATACAACTTTCCTTTCACTACGTTGATTTCAAGCTTGTAAGTGTTTCATTCATTTGCACGTTAGTGTACCATCTACTAAATCAATAATTAATAGTTGAATAATATATAATATAACTTAGACTAATAATCTGACTCTATAGTGCATGTTTCATAGCGTTCATAAAAACAGTTTCTCGTGTTCTATAGCATGTTCTATAACTTGCACACTATAGCTACATACATATATATATATATGCACTCATAGCTGCACTGAGTTGACTTGACAATAAAGAAGATTATCTTTTATGGATCCAACCAGCATACTTCCTTCATGATAAACGGCCACACTAGACCCTTTCAGCTGTCTTCCATCATTGCTGTAGATTTGCTGTATCTGGTAATCAGGAAATCGCTCCTGTTGGTTTTCAGTATTTTCTGGCCCAAGTTGTATATTGAGTACTAGAGAACCAGCTGGGTGGCTGAAGTTGTTGTAGAGATGTTCAATAACATCAACAATTCGAGGATGACAGGCAGTCAATAAAGCCCCTGACTGCGACAACACAAACAGATTGTCACAGCTTTCAGCCATACGTATGACTTGAGCAAGCAGCAGTGAATTGTCAATTTTGTTTCGTTCATAGATAATCAGCTCTAAACCAATTGATGTAGTGATATAGAGGAATCTAACAGATACACATTAGAGCAAGCACGTATAGCAATGACAACAGACTAACATTTAAGGGCAGGTGCCATGCCCAGAAGATGGTATAAATTTTCTCTTTAGATGTGTTCTTTCTGAGGAAACAAAATAAGAACTGAAAGCAAAATCTGGTTTTAACTTTTGGCAAGAAAGATTGAGATTATTCATTATTGCAATGCTAGAACGATGTAAACGAAGTTCTGAAAAATTGCAGGGGCAAGCACAATACATCTGAAGAGAAAACTCATGGGCTTGGGGCCATGGCACCCTTCCTTTACCTAATAAGGCAGATGGAATATTGTGGAGAAAAATGTTAATTTTTTGTAACTGAATTTGCGTAGCACCTTTCACATTTAATTCTTTCAATTAAAGGCATACTCAAAGTTTTTGTATTAACAATTGAACTGGTTCGTGTTTTGCTTGTAAATTGTATTCAATACTCATAGTGACATAGAATCTAGTTGGCAATAACTGCAAGGGTTAGAAACCTGATTTGAGTCTTGTTGACTAATGCTACTGGTTGTGGCATCTATTTTATTGACAGACATGAATACCGTAGTGCAGGGTTTCAATACCTTCCATCAGGCGAGACAGCTATTCCATTTGGCCAACATAGTGATGAAGCTACTTGTGTAACTTCCTTTGTATCACCATCATAGAAACGAACCGAGGCAAATGAAATCTGTAGGTAACTCTCAAGGCTTTTGAAACCTCGATAATTGAAATAATGGTCGTTAGTATAGTAGAAAGAGTTTGGACCAACAGCTAGTAAATCGTTGGGTGAAGATATGAGAGGGTGTTGAATTGATGCAGTGTGTTTCAAACTGTATTCATCAGGAATCCACTCAAACACATCAATTGATTCACCGTCCGGGCAATGATTAATAACAAACAGCAACACTTCCCCAGTCCGAGGATTTTGCCAATGGGAGAGACCATGAGGATTTAAACATTTAGAATCAAAGGTGGATGATGACAGAACATGAATCCTTCTTGTATTGTCATAAGGCTTATTAAAGTCAAACAAGATAATGCTGCCATCTTGAGCAGAACCATGACAATTGAATGCTCCTGACATAACTTCACATAAGCCCTGAAATTGAAACACAGTTGTGTGCAATATAAGCTAGTCAGTTGGGTTGTCTTGGCACATATATGTATCTACAGTACTATTCTACATTCTACAAACTATGTATTATTAGAATTTGTCAAAGAAGTATGCACTAAGACTAACAGCAAGAGTGTAAATTAAAGTTATTGGCATCATGCACTGCCTCTCTGTGGCTTTGTGGAGATGCAATGGTAGTGTAATTAGGAAAACTGACTATAGAGTTTGTGTCAATGTAGCAGCTAGTGGTATGAAGCTACATGTACTCATGTCAATTCTTTCTTTGGTGAATGATCACTAGTGTGCAGCTACTTTGAGTTGCTGGACTTGCAAAGTTGCATAGGCTATTTCATTAATTTCATAGATTAACATGTAGATAGATAGATAAAAATATATGTATAGATATACATACATTTACATAGACAGACAAAACACAGGCAGGTCTAGACATCCAGTTCTTCCACATGACCAACCCACACGCCATACATGTAATATGTATATTGTACTACGTGTACATAAAGTACGTACACTAGATATGAAAGCTTGACCACTTGGCAGCAAGGAGATGTCTTCGGAACCGTTCACTAAAGATAGAGTCGAGTCGACACGTGCACGCAAACACAGATCTATAGATTCAAATTAGTTCTTTCTACAGTTTACCTTGTACAACACGACACGGTCCTGGATACTGGTTGTACACAGTCTTAAATATCCCCATATTTATGCTGCAACAGGCACGTAGACCGTACACATGTACATCTAAAGTGAGGCTCAAGTGCTTTACGTGATCAAACTTACATCGACCAGAAGATGAAATTTGTAACATAGAAGAAAGCAAAACATAGGATTGGAGAAACAAACAACTTCATTTCTCATTGTTTGCAGATTGTCTCCCGGATATAGTGGGGAAGTAGGTGTCTACCAGCGGTGGGCGCGCGATCTCGAGCTTGCGTGTGTCTACTTGTGTTGGGCGCGCGATCTCGAGCGTGCGTGTGTCTACTTGTGTTGGGCGCGCGATCTCGAGCGTGCGTGTGTCTACTTGTGTTGGGCGCGCGTGCGCGGTAGCGACGCAACGTGCCTGCTAGAATTTACCGTGATTGCACTCATTATTTATAGTAAGTGGTAACGTGCACTAAATAATTATGACTAATATTACTATATTAAACTAAAATAAACGTTGTACTTTTACATCCTCTAATGGCTAATTTTGAGCATTTCTTCAAGTTTGACCCGCCGTTGAATTCGCAGATGTAGACAGATCCCATGGTTTAGGTAAATGTGTGGCCATGGAAGTCTCCTCCTGGGAAAATGTCTCCAGGACTAATCCCTAGGGTTAGAATCAGGGTTAGGGTTAGAGTCAGGGTTAGGGTTAGAGGTCATTTTCCCTAGTGGGGGCCACTTCCTGGAAATTTTAGTCCTGAACACTGAAAATTGAGTTTGGCGGCTATTTTTCTGGGGGATACTGTTTGGGGGACTCCCCCAAGGATACTTTTCCCATGGACATACATTTCTGGGAAATATATACTTTCCCAGAGGACAATTCAGGGGGAGAGTATTTCCTCAACACCAGCCAATAACTGCATAATGAACTGCAAGTTGAGAAAATCTGAGCTAAAATTATCAATTAATTAATCTAACGATGTGCATTCAAGAGTATGACTGACATTCTCTCAACTAACAGAGTTTAACTATAAATGTGATCGAGAATTCATTACCACATTAGCACCATGTATGCCAGTTTTACGAAGCTGGTGTTGCTTTGAAACAGTTCTTGGTGCAGTAAAACATCATCTTGAAAACTATATCACCAGGAGTTAACCCAACCAATCTGACGTGTTCCAATAGTCCGTCAAACACACAGTCAACTGTGGACAGGAACAGATGAACGTGCAGTCTGTAAACTAATTGCCAACTTAGTGTAAATTTAACATACTTCTTCTTCCATTATTCAAACCCATCAAATGACTTGACCTCACAGTAGAGCAGTTTGTCTAAAGGGCTACCAACAAGCATCTTTCCATGGTAGTAAACAGCTACAGATGATCCTTTCAACAAACTGCCATCGTTGATGAACACTTGGTCGATGTCATAGTCCAGAACAGGTCGACCATCATCGCCAGTTGTCTTTGTACCAAGTCTGAGTCTCAATACTTGTGAACCAGCCTTGTGACTACAGTTCCTTTCACTGTACTCTGCAGTATCTATCAGACGAGGATGGCAGCCAAGCCAAATGTATCCAGTGATTGGTTCGACAAACATGTTGTCACACGTGTCAGGAAGTCGAATAGTTTGGATGTGATCAAGTGTATGATCACTGTTTCTTTCATAAATCACCATATCAGGGCCATTGCTTGCTACTACATACAAATATCTAAAGAGCTTTTCAGTTAGTATTGAATTACACATTAAGCTTTTGGACAAAACAATAATCTGATCGATACCTCTGATCTAGTGACAGATGAATTCCATTTGGGTAAGGCAGTGACCAGGCAACCAAACGGGTTTCATTCTTCGATTCATCATGAAATGCAACAGTTGATATTGCAAATTGCAAGTATGTCTCCATCTTTCGCATTAGTGGTGAATTAAAGTAGTGATCATTAGTGACATAGAACATGTCTGAACCGATTGCTTCTACATCATTGGGGGAATTGATAAGATGGTGTTGAACTTGTTGAATATGCTTCAAAGCTCCATCTTTTGGAAGATATTCAAAGATCTCAATTGCTTCACCATCACTGAGATGGTTAACCACGTACAACAGGGTACGATACTCATTTTGCCAGGAGCTGATGCCATGAGGATTAAATGAACTGCGATTAAAGCTGTTTGAGGTCAAAATGTTTAGTTTTCTTATATTTGCCTCTGGATCATTGAAATTAAATAGGTAGATGTTACCATCCCGTAATGGAACATTACTGACAACATCCGATGGCTTAACATCACGAAAACCCTGCACGTGCAAATATAACCATATCGATCTACCTTAATTAATATATTGCAACAACTTGTAAACTATAATTTTACTTACGCTGGAAATTAGAGCTTCACCACTGGACAAAAGTACAATGTCTTCTGAGCCATTCACTTCAATTTAACAAATGGTGAATTTATAAACATTAAGGACAAAGAAACATGTACACGTGTATTGTATGTGCGATGGATACAGGAAGCAACAGTGTGTGTCTGAGTCAGTGTTAATTGTTCGATCATGTTCAGAAATCTGACCTTGTATTATCCGACATGGTCCTGGTGACTGATTGTAGATAGTTTTGAATACACCCATCTTGACCCTGGTCAAAAGTATTGTGCGTACTGTACCAATTACTGAAATAGTAAAGTCGTCTATATGCAATTTATATATCGAAAAGCAGCTAGACTACCGTAATGTTTGCTAGACAATATATGTACAGGCTATAATTCTAATAGCTAAAATTGTTGTTCGTAGTAGACTCGTTAGGTAATCAGATGACTATGAATGAACCTTACAGCGTCCACAAAGCAAACTGTGCGGTATACGCAACAACAAGAATGACTACAGCAATTACCCACAACTTCATAATCATCTAGAGCAAAGCAAATCACGTGACTTGAATGGCATTTCCGCTAGACTGCCCACGCACTTTTTTTAGAAGACTCGTGAAGCAAGAATCCTCGACAAGAATTGTCTAGACGGTTATCTGGGTAACACTCTTAGATCTAGAAATCATTTTTATTGCTTTTAATCGTATACACGACAGTTGCAGCTCAGAAAGGAAATCACTGAAAATCACGCGCGCATGACATCATTTTGCTGTTCCCCGGATGCCTCGTCACAGAAAAACATCCGGGGAACAAGGGGAAGAGTGCCTCCATCTGTATTTAGATAAAAATAAACACTGTACAAACCGACATAAGGAATTTTTAGGGCACTTATTGTTAGATGTCACGCGGTCTGTGCAATGATTTCAATTTTGAGACAAAATTGGTGAAGACGCCTAATCGCTTCCAGGCGGAATGTTGAAACTAGATATACATCTACAAACCCCAACTTCCGTGTCTAAAACTTTTTATAGACATTTAAATATATTAGTCACCACGCCTTGGAATTTCAACCACAACGCATAGCGTATGCATCTGGTTCGCTGCCAAGTTCCTTCAATCGTGACACACTTCCTGTTTGTATCATGTGACTAAGATATCAGGAGTAAGTGTCGACCGAGTTCCGTGCAGTCTATCGATCGATCATGTCAGCGAAGGTTGTGTGTGTGTTGTTGTTGCTCGTCGTCTCTACGACGCTAGCCCGTCCGACAGTAGACGACGCTCCAATTCTGGACAACGATCTCATCGATGAAGTCAATCAGCACGGCAAGTAAGGCAACAACATGGCCACACGTCACTACAGGCACGCAGACGTGCGTATTGTTCGCTTGTGATTAGGTGGCGTGCTGGCCTCAACAAGCAGTTTTTCAATATGACCGTCCGCGACGCTCGCTGCCTAGCGGGAACGTTCATCGAGTCTTCTGACGACTTCACGCTGCCCGTCAAATCGTCATACGGAAATGTGGAACTCCCGGAAACGTTCGATGCTAGAAGCAAATGGCCCAACAGCATTCATGGTATTAGAAATCAGGTAAGTAGACTACTGAGAAGTTCATCATCTACGTCATGTGCGTTGTTGGTCAGATGCGTTTGTGCTTCCGTTAGGCTCAGTGTGGGAGCTGTTGGGCGTTTGCGGCCACAGGTCGGTTTGTCATAGTCACATGACGCGTGTTTCGGTGGCTTCTTGTGCGATATGTTGTTTGTCGTTTTCAGAGGCGCTGTCCGACCGATTTGCGATTGAATCCGACAACAAAATCAATGTCGTTCTGTCTCCGCAGCAGTTGGTGTCATGTGATACCAAAGATGGAAATATGGGTTGCGGTGGTGGTTATCCTCTTAAGGCTTGGCAGTATATGATGTCTAGTGGGTAAGTGACGGCTGGCTATGTAACTTAACATTGACAGTACTTGTAGGATACTCGTTTTAAAGAAGTGTTGAGTTTACTCACATAATAACAGTCCTTTAATTAAGTTCAGGTGTTGGCCCATTTTGCAAGTGAAGAAAACGGTTTAGTAGCCAGTAAAGAAGCTTGTCAGCCAGCCTAGTTGTCTGAATGGCTAGGGTAATATATGCTTTTCTATCACTCAGTTTCTGATGGAGAAACAGCAGCACAGGCAATGTGATACACTCATTATATGCTAACGACCTAACCATAGTGGTTTCTTGTGTAAAGTATATATGCAACTCACATGTGCAATGCATGTTGTAGACTGTGATAAAAAATACCCCGAGTATGTCTTGACATCTATCTATCTATACTACTATATAAAATCGGCGGTGTTTGTATATATGTATAAGTTCGATAGCCGGCTAGACCGGATCACCCACGAGGCTAAAATTTGGGGTACAGGCGTAACTCGACATGGGTAAGAACATGGGCAGGGTGGCGTCATCTTTCAGCTTTTTCAGTCGGGTCCCCTTTTTGGGGGTGCATCGTACAACTACATGATAGTGCTGTTCACCGTTCAAGAAGGAAACTGAATGCCCCTGATAGACTCAATTTGAAGAAAGTTTCTGTTACGTTAATTCAATCTCATGGCATAGTTTTGTTTTCTACTCACTAAGAGTGCAATGCTCACTTTCAATATCCATTGTTTGTTCACATGCCATTGTTACGTCACAATGCTATAGCTATCCAGCAGTCCCATCAGACTGCGTTATTTGAGCAAGCTGTTGTTGATTTGTTTATCTTAAACATCAAACTACATTCAAAGCAAAAACATAAGAGTTCCGAAAAGAAATATTGTTTAGTGCATATGTATAGGTTGGAAACGTGCTGAGTATATTCTAAAATATCTCAGGAGAACCCGCGTCTACTCGCGTGCATTGGATAACATCAAACTACATCCAGAGCAAAGACATAGAGGTCCACTTAGTAATGGTCAGTACGTATATAGGAGGACACGCCTCCACTCACAAGCGAATTACTCTGCAACGGCTCATCGTACCTCCACCAAATTAAGCTGACCTCGGACGGTATGCACGGAGCGTGTCGTTTATTACCGGCAACGTCAAAAACGACAAGATATTTTTGTGTAGGATATCTGGGTATTTAGAAATACGCCTACCTTTGGTTTTTCCGAGTACACTCGCCGAATACCTACCACATTCGATACGCCTGTTTCCTGCAACGGCAGCAACGTCTTCAAAGTGATAACATCCAATGGGACTGTTGAAATGGCTCCGAGAAGACTCACTGAAGAGATGTGTGACTGCATTTGCACTGAATCCAACCTACACGTTTCCTGCACCGAGCGCTAAACTGGGAGTGTGAACACATCACAGAGAGCAAACAGTGCACTAAATCATGCCTGCCTGCATGTCAAGCTACTGCATGTATCCTATGGGTGAGTAAGAAACTGCATGTGACTTTCAAATTTCTGTTGTTCAGATATAGATCTCTGAACGGGAAAGTCACTGCAAATTTCTGGGAATATGACACTTGGTTAAGTTTTCACTTGTCTTCAAGGGGATATTAACTAACTAGCACATTCCAGTTTATTCAAACACACATGTCCACACCAGTCATTTGAACTGAATCCTCACAGGGAGTGTGTCGATTTCTACCAAGAAATTGCACATGACGTGTCTGCACACGCTCAAACTGACTCTTCCATCATAACACTACAGTACTCTGCACGTACGAAGGACGGGTCATGTATCTAGTATACAATATAATCGTGAATCTCCGTAGACCTTGCTTCAAAAGCAAATGTGCAAATTGTTTGATCTTTAGTTTTGCTATGTATATGTTTTGTATTGTGCAAGAATTCAAAAGAAGTCGCCACCTGGTCTCCCACAAGTGATATTCAAGCACAAGTTTACTTGGTTTCCTGTCTGTGTATAGCATTATTTAAGCAGCCTAATGGATACAGAAATTGTGTTCTCGTCTGGAGAGAACTTTCCCTTTATGGGGGCAGCATCCTTTGACGTGGACATTGATGGTGATGCTAATGCTCGAGTAGTATTTATTGGTAGTATTTATTTGTAAAATTATTATTTAATTAATTTTAACTTAATAAATATATTTATTGCACTTACAGACACTTAATTGAATATATATTACTAGAATAAATAAATATTAAAGTTATTATTAGTATTTATTTCTATTTCAGCGACAGCGTTAGCATGGTGAACCAGGGTTAGTTGTCATCTAAAAATTTAGTTGCTATGGTCATTAAAATAGTTGCCACGTAGAGGGCTGATGTCATACCTTTGTGTCTCTTGTCAATCATAACTTTTTCACTTGTTTGTCCAGATCTTCTGAATAGAAAGAGAGATGAACTGGGTCATCTTGAACTGTGCCGTTCCTGATTAGATGATGAAATCTTAGCTCATGCATTGTTATCACTAGGAAAGCAAAATTGTCAATTCTTTCTTACTGCTTTCAGTGTGTGAACATAGTGGAAGCCCTTCCATCGATGAATAATTTATCATGTTATTCTAACAAATAGTTTATACTTGAAACACGTTTTGCTGTAGCAAGACTTAAGTATTTTAGTAGAAGGCGACTTTATGATTGGCTTTTAGGAAATTTCTGTAGCTTACTTTTCTCCAGTAGGTTTGAATGGAATGAGTTTTGCCACTATTTTAATTAAATTTGGTTATTGCCTGGAACATAGTAGCTCATGACTTCTTGTAATGAATAGTTTGATGAAAATAGTAATTATTGGGGATTTGTTAATTTGATTAATTCAATGTTTGGAATAACGACAAATCTTGATGTTATGTAGGGTTGTATCGGATGACTGTTATCAATATACAAGTGGTAATGGGAACAGTGGAGAGTGCCTTCTGTCAGGATCTAATAATTGTCCTAGTGGGTCTGGATCATCTAAGCTTTACCACGCTGCCAGTGCTTATCGCGTGGAGGCAACAATGACAGCAATCATGGAGGAGATTTATGACCATGGTCCAGTAGAGGCTGCATTTATGGTGTATCAAGACTTCTATTCCTATAAAAGCGGAGTCTATGAGCACTTTGCCGGTGGTTTGGTTGGAGGTCATGCTGTAAAGATCATTGGATGGGGAACTGAAGATGGAACACCATACTGGGTATGAGGAGCTTAGCCCAATGTATTAGTGACTACAAAGTTAGAGTTGATTGTCTGTTGTATTACAGTTGATTGCTAATTCGTGGGGAACCAGCTGGGCTGATTTGAATGGTAATAATGATTAGTAATCAGTATTTTGAATTGATTAAAATAGTCTGCTACTTCTTGTGTCTTGTAATGGTATAGTTGTGCTTGATTATTTGAGTCCTTCCATGGTAGCTAAGAACTTTTTGTGCCTGTAGGTTTCTTCATGATGAAGCGTGGTGTAAATGAGTGCGGTATTGAAAGTAGAATTGTGGCTGGTCTTGCCAAAACTTCTTAGTTTGCTGACTCTGGACAATGGGTTCATGTGTTCTGTGTGCGAACGCTGTTTAGGTTATTGATGTGTATTGATACTATTCGAATTCATGTATGGTTGTCAGTAGATGAAAGTATTATGTATCGGTGTTTTATGACCAATGCTACACTGCAGTAGTTATGAAAATGTTTTAGTGAGTGGGAAATTAAGTTGCTGTGTCAGTTGAAGACCACTCTGATTGATTGGTTGTTTGCAATAGGTGCAGTGGTAGTATTGCGTAATCATCTGGGATATCCGGGAATTGGGCAGAATCCCGGATCCTTGCCTTCGCATGGCTCGCGTGTACCGGCGTCTTTAATTAATTAACTGCAAGACGCCAATGATTCATAAGCTGTGGCGAGGTTCGTCGCTACTGCGTTTTAGAAATGCACGTGGCCGCTTGTGGAGATCAAGTAGCACGTCAATTGAAGTGGAAGTTGGCGGAAGGTAGTGGGTCTCCGTTAGGTGATGGAGAATTGACGTCACGTGGTGTGTTTCTGGCGTAAACTTAAATTTAGAAATATTACTTTTACGACGGGAAGACTAGCAAAACTTGCAGATGGAGCGGTAGATGTGCAAGTTAGTAACAACTATGTGACATCTGGGATATTGTGTGCAGCTCCATGGTTGCTCATATATTCATAGATTGGACACACTTCCGTTTTGGTGACAGCAGTCAGCTCTATGGACAGGATGAGTAGTCACGATTCTATTGCTCTTAGGGTAATTAATGGAAGAAGTTAATTGATAATTAATGGTTTTGAAATCAACATGTTGTATTATCTCTGCACTACATTCTAATCTTGCTTTCATGACAGTAAGATATAGCTAGGAGTTATGTGCTGTTGTGTTAGGTAGACTACCGAGAAAAGGCAGCTGCAGTCGGTCGAATACCAGGAACCTTTTTTCGACGTGAAATGAGAGCTGGCAGTAGGGAAGTTGTGACAGGCAGAGCTATTGGTAAGCATAGTATTGCTTCAGACTGATTCTTTGAACATGTGAGCTGCATGTTATTGCATAATGATGTATGACATTTGTTAGATCGATCTGTTCGACTACAATTTCCTGTGGGATATTTGTATGATACTCAGGTTCTGACACTCTGGTGTTTTTTATTGCACTCTCATTCTCATTTGTCACGGTCTATTGCAGATTATTGGCAGTCCATTGTCTGTAGATGATGTCAATGATCCAGATGTATTAAGCATTAATGGTGGTAAGTAGAAAATGAGACATAAATGCTGTTGCTTGGATTTTGTTTGTGACCAACTTGTGTACTGTGTGACAGAATCATTAACAATTTTTTCTTTGCTATATACATATAAATAGAGCAACAAGACCAACACACACACACACACACACACACACACACACACACACACACACACACACACACACATACACACAGTGACACACACACATACACACAGTGACACACACACACACACACACACACACACACACACACACACACACACACACACACACACACACACACATACACACAGTGACACACACACACACTTTTAATATTATTGTTAATAAGCTCATAAATTTAGTCGATATTTTAGTGAGCAAGGCAATGGAAAGAGTTAGATTTTATTTCCATTATAGCATCTGCTGCATTGACGATTTCTGATATTCCTTGGAATGGCCCTGTTGGTGAGCAAGAATTGTTGGAGTAGTTGGAAGTGTTTATTTACATTTATGTGGCATGTAGGTGCAGTACGACTTGCACAGAATGACAGTGGTGTAATCATCAACCCAACAAACAAGGAGGTAAAGTCATACGTGATGTTTAATATTGTTGAAGGTATGATGTGTTTTATTTGGTTGTTGTCAGCTGCTGGAAAGCAATCTTGACTTACTTGTAGTCAGTACAAGTGACAGGATTGGTAAGCTGCCTTGTTGGCAAACATGTCAATATTTTTTATACCACGTGGAGCAATAGCATTCGTCATGATTTGTGTTTACTCACCAGATTGTATACCACCTGTCTATTTGTCCATTTATGTTTGTAAAGTTACAATGATGTTGTACCTTAATATTTGTACACAGAGAAACACACAATGTGGGTTGTATCTGTACGTTTCTGCCTTTTTTGCAGTAATGCTTGAAGCAATTGCTTCTGAAGTAGATCAAGAGGCATTTTATGAGGCAATAGAACTTGGATATCAAGAAGTTGGTGTGATGTCATATATTACTTTGCTGCGATGTTGCTATTTAGTGTTTGTATAGGGGCAGAAAATAGTGAAGGCCATAAATGAGCTTCGTCAGTTAGTTGGTAAACCAAAAAGAACTTACCAAGTAGCTGAAATTAAAATGAAAATGCAACAAGAAGCCATTCGGTAAGTGACAGTAACTTGGTAGGTGTGAGACACAGAAAGTATTGAAAATGAGTTGTGGGTAGTCGATACAGCGAGCAGGTGCTAGATATTCTCACTGATACTTCAAAGAGGAAGGTTTAGCATTTACTGTGTTTGGTTTTGTTACCTACCGATTCTTGCAATTGTGACAGATTGAAAGCCAGCGGTCTGTCCAGCCCCTAAGAGAACGGGCAGTTCATCAACTTCAAGGTAACCAATGTATCAGCATTATATACGTTGACTGTATGATATGATTATCTTTTTTCTAGAGTTGTTTCCAACTGCAACTCCTGAGTGGGCAGAGAGTGCCTTTTTTCATGTCACTCGATACTGTCTTCATGAAGTTGTATTGAACCGAAAGACAAGGTGATTTAAGAGAAACTTTGTTAAGACATGAATGCTCACTAAAGTTTTAGGTTTGATGGACGTGGCTTCTCTGACCTGAGGCCAATGGGCTGTGAAGTGAACTTGAAGCAACCGTTACATGGCTCTTGTATGTTTCAGAGAGGAGAAACACAAGTAAGGCAAAATGATTGTAAACAGGGTTTCATGGTCATCCAAACATCTAAACTTTATTTTATCTGTTCATTAATAGAATAAAGTTTTGAAATGAAACAGTTGGTTATAGTCACTGAAATCATTTTTTTTGTTAAAATTTTGTCAAACTCTGGCAACATCTTAGGGACGTGCTCTACATGTTTTAGATGAATGATGTAGAGCTGCATGGTGAGATGCTTCTTCATTTTGTGTTTGAAAACATTAGTAGAATTATGAATTTATATCTGTTGATGCTACTAGACATTTTGTAGAACTGTGTTGATCTGACTGCTTATTTGTAATTAATTAACTGTTAATTAAATGTAAGTTATTTGATGCATTTGACCAGACCCCTTTTGTGATGGAAAGTTAATTAACATGATACTGTATTACACAGTGAATGTTACAGGTACTTACTACTGTAGCTCTTGGCTCTGCAAGATCAGCTCTGAAAACCGAACTTATGGAGGCAGCCATGGGGTTTGTTACATTATTAACATTTAGTTTATTAGTAAGCTATTCTGAATTCCCTGTTGGTTAGAGGTGCAAAAGAAGAAGCTTTTATTTTACATTACGAGGTACTGAGTAGTTTAGAATCTGTACTATAGCAGTACATATCAGCTGTTTATGCAAAGTTTCCACCGTTTTGCAACAATACAATTGGACCTGTTATGCAACACAACAGAAGAGAAATCGGCCATGGTTTGACATTTATTCATTGTTTAATTAGATTTTTGTAAATGCATTGAAGGGTATCTTTGTAGGTAATTTGGCCGAGAGAGCACTCTTACACGTTGTGCCTGACGAGTTTCCTTTTACAATACGATTGTCAGCTCAAGTTCTAGAGTCTAATGGTATAGAGAAGTGTTTGGCCTAATTGTGGCTTGTGACTTAAGCTGAGATGAATGTGTGTATTTTAGACTCATTATGACTTGTAACGAATTTTTATTTTATTGGTAGTGAATTGATTAATTAATTAAAGCAAATGATATCTGTATCATTTCCACTTTCTGTTGGATGTTTCAAGTCATTGCTCTCACGTCCTCATTTTTGGTTATCGTAGGGTCTAGTTCTATGGCCACAGTGTGTGCAGGCAGTTTGGCTCTTATGGATGCTGGTGAGAGATTACGGGCATGGACAATTAAGCAGACATTTTGCAATCTAAAATTGGTGTGTGTTGCGTAGCTGTCCCTGTATCTAATGCTGTTGCTGGTGTTGCTTGTGGTTTGGTCTGTAAAGAGTCAGATAATGGTGATATTGAGGAGTTCAAGTTATTGACTGACATCACAGTAGGTGTTGTGTATGACTGACACGACAACTGGTGGCTGATTGATTGTTTAAGGGTATAGAAGATGGTCTAGGAGACATGGATTTTAAGGTGGCTGGCACAAGACATGGAATTACAGCCTGCCAGGTGCTGAACAACAACAGATTAGGTACATACAACGTTTAATTAATAGATATGTCACGTTGTAGCTAGATATAAAGCGAATCAAAGGAGTGACTTTACCGATTATCAAAGAATCTCTCATAGCTGCCACAGGTATTGATTCTAGTTCAATTTATTTTAGATGTGGCTCTATAATGCAATACATTTCTTGCAGCTGCTCATCAAGAAATTTTAGATGTTATGGACAAGACGCTGAGTGAACCAAGACCTGAGGGGAGGGACAATAGGCCAATCTATGGTATTAGTGATCAAAGCTTTTGTGGAGTTTGCTTTCAGTTAACCACAATGGGGATTTACAGAGATTATTAACATTCCTTTAGCCAAGAGAGGTAGGTTTATTGGCGTTGGTGGTCACAATCTCCGGAAATTGCACAAAGATCTTGGTTAGTGTTGTCCTGAATGCGTTGCTATTTACTTTGTAATTTGAACTGTGGCTTGTTTGTAGGAATAGAAATAGATAGTATTGATGAAACCAGGTTTAGTTTGTTTGCTAGAACACAAGATGTGATGGATGAAGCAAAGCAGTGGATCAATAATGTGCTAAAGGACTTTGATGTATGGCAATTGTAATGTGTTTGTCTTTATCAATTAATTAAGATTTAGAAAAGGAGTTCGTATGATGTATTGACTTGTGGTTGATCATTGCGTTTTCTTGTAGTTTCCTGAGCTTAAACCTGGAGTTGTAAAATCGGTGAAGATTGTAGAACTAAGGTACGGTCTTATGGTACGGTGTTTATGTAAGATTTGTATGTTTGTTTGTATTATTGTCTGTCTGTCTGTCTGTCTGTCTGTCTGTCTGTCTATTTGTTTGTCTGCCTGTCTGTTTGTTTGTATGTATGTCTGTCTGTCTGTCTGTCTGTCTGTCTGTCTGTCTGTTTGTCCATCTGTCTGTCTGTTTGTGTGTTTGTATTTGTGTTTGTTTGCTTTTGTTTGTGTATTCGTGCTGTGTGTTTAGTATTAGTTTGTAGACATAGCAACTAACATTTTATTAATAATTGAAGAGACTATGGCGTTATGGTGGAGTTGTTTCCTGGTATGCAACCTGTTTTACTTCATGTTACACAGATGGACCACTATCGAGTAAGTTGGCAGATCAGTCTTTGTATGTTAATATTATTGATGCTTTTGTCATTGCAATGACAGATTTATCATCCTTCTGAGCTTGGATTTCAAGTTGGTCAAATTATTGATGTGAAATACATGGGGCGCGACCCAATCACAGGAAAACTAAGGATATCCAGAAAAGCAGCTCTTCCATTACCAAAACAAAATGGAATACCCATGACAAGACCACTATCTTTCAAAACATAAATAAGATATTATTGTCACATCACCTACCTTTTATCCTTTTGATTTCTGGATGCTATCACCCAGAAGTCAAAAGGGGAGAAACTAGTTTCACAAAACTATTAAATAAAACATGTATGTGTAGATTGTTTCCAGTTTAACACAATTTAACCACCAAGAGATTTTGTTTAGGCTCATTGAAGTGTTTAGTACTCGTAGTGGATGATCTGAAGGTTCATTGCTATATCCACTTTATCATTCACTTGTCACAATGGAATCAACATTTTGACTAAGTGACCACCAATTAATATTTAGTGTTCTACTCAAAGCATGAATTTCTGTAGAAGATATCAGGTTGGTAATCAGACTTCAATGATAAGCAACAGAGAAACAGCAAGACGGTAAGCTAAAACGAGAAAATGGTGCAAACTGTGGTCAAACAGAACTTCAAACGCATCTACACTGGATCTTCATTCCATGCAGCATGTGTAGTAGAGTGTGTCGCAAAGAACCAGCTCTCTTGTAATTGGAATTGAAATTACTATATGAAATCAAATTGTTTTTAATTACCACCATTGAAAATTATGCAAACTGTTTTACAAATTTGAGTTTCTCCATACTTCGGAAAACTTAGCATTATGTTAATGGAAGTTGCCGTAACTACACAGTTTTGAGTTTTATTATGTCACTAGCTCACCATCCTGTTCTCTGCACAGGCAAATTGGCTATTAATATTACTAATGGTTAGTAAATTTCTATTATTAGTTGTTGGTAGTTAATTAATTTATCGTTGTATGCATGTATTCATGAAGTATATCTCATTCACCCCGTTATAATTTATTATGAAGTGTATCTCTGAAGAAATTTGTTCAGAGGTATATTCCGTTCAATGATATCCTGTTCAATGATATCCTGTTCAATGATATCCTGTTCAATGATATCCTGTTCAATGATATCCCGTTCTGAGATTATTGATTGCTACACATGCTGCCAGTACATTAGCTTTGTGAGAAATGTGTGTACACAGATGTATGTACCAAGTTTGAGTGTATTGTCAAATAGCACTGTCAGTCTTATCAATGTCACCACTATGAGACAATATGACAATATAGCAGTGTCATGCAACAGCTTTATCTAGAATCTGTATTGTTTGGTGAGCGACATCACGCAATGCAAATGTAGGTACTGTGTGAGAATAAAGTAGGAACAGTTGACGTTTTCCAGCAAGTAGACAATAGGATTTGTAATCATCAGCACACAAGTAACTCTCACAAACAGGATGCACCAGAGCAAAGTTGCCAGTGACACCCTCTTTGGATATCAATTCACGTTGGGTCGTTAAATAGTACTGCAAGAGCACTCTTTGTCTTCTCTCAAGTGGTAGTCTTGGATCAGTTTTACTGTCTATTTGAAAGGATGACAAACTTCTGTTCAAGTCGAAGCATAAATATATGAACGCTAATATCCCTGCATCTAGTTGAACTGTATCAGGCAGTCCCCGGTCTTTATCCTGAAGAATAAAGTCAAGACAGTCAGATGCAGGGTTCCAATATTGTGGAATTATCTCGTTTTCAACTTGCTGCAAATCATGTTCTGGGCCACACAGAGCACATATAAATACATCCTCTTTAAATCTAAATACCAGCAATCGATGAGACAACTTGGGGCTTGCAACAGGGAGAAACACAGGAATGTCAACTGTTGACTCGAATTGGTGAGAGTTGACAAGACAACTCAGCAACACAGCCTCCTTACATGACAACTGCCACCACTTTTCTGTAGCTGCACACACTTTGCCACCAATAAGCACACAGCCGTAGTTCGTATCCAATCTGTCAGCAAAACCATCCAAATATGTTTGCAGTATTGTAGTATTAGGCCCTACAATGACATCAGATAAGCCTGTCACATGACCATTGAGTGCGAGAGACTGGTGAAAGTTGCATAGTCCGTCCAACAAAGCATAAGCACACTTCATTTCTTTCTTTAGACGGTCGGTATTTCTGATGTCACTCAGCTTTCCTATTCCCAAGTATAAAACCAAAGCACTGAAGCACAGATCTAGAAGATTAAACATGTGATGCTCAGTTCCGGTAGTCTCATCCACATCGATCATAATCAACGTCAAACTATCATGAAACGTTCTCCACACAACTCTCTTTCCTCCAGCAGTTGTGCTTTTCAGCGTGGCTCCTCTGTCTTCTGCATACATATGAACGCCGTTGAGAGACGCAATAACCGAAAATGGAAGCGAATCGGATCCGTCTCTAGCTCGTACAAACAGAGGCAGACCACCATCCGCAGTCACTGCTACAAGGTAGGCCATACAGCAATCGAGACCAGGAAGAGGCCCCAAACGTAAGAACCTGTTCGGTAAAACCGATGTATCAGTATGATCATCTCATTGGCTCCACTAAAGAGAGCCAGCTGCAGACTAACGGATGCACTGGACTTCAAGGCAATACACGTGACCAGAACTGCACGTGACCCATTCATTGGTTCGTCATACATGTACCCGGATATTGTGCGCCTGTTTGGACGTGCAATCGATGGAACTTGTTCGTGAGCGAGACTTTGAGGTCTAACTATACTAAACTTTCTGCTTCAGTATTTTCTAGATTGAAGAAACGCTTCTAACAGCGTAACGTTTTGTGTGTTGTAGGAACCGTTCAGTGTTCCTCAGTTTGTGGAAGATCTCACGTCGCAGGTTCTACGTGAACCAGACGGAAAGAAGCGAGATGAAGACCGGATCGATACACGGTCTCTTTTGGAAGCGTTCGAGCGATCAATAGACACTTTGCAAGGAATGAGCGAAAAGACATCGAGAAGAGTCGAAAAGTTGTCGAAAGTGTGTCAAGAAGAGGAACGAAAATATTACAGCAGCGTGTCGCAAGTTGAAAAAGGAGTCTCAGTTAGTTTCTTTAGGTTTTGTTGTTATCATTTGATGAAATGTCATTTGTTATTATTAAATTAATATGGCAGCAAGCTTATCATCATTTCCAGGAGTTAGATGAGAGGATCAACGGAGTTGCTACCAAGGTCGTTCATTTGGGAGATCAGTTGGAGGGGCTTAACTCTTGTCGAAGCCGAGCTGAAAATGCCAGACAAGTCATGCAGTTTTTCTTAGAGTTTTTTCAGTCTGAGGAACCTTCATCTGTTATCTTTGTTGATCCATCTCAGGTAAGCCTTACCGTGCACTTGTAGTTTGTCAGCTGTGGAGTTGTTTGTGATCGAATGCAGAGCAGATTGTTCGAGTTGTAATTTTGTGTTTAGCTTCACAAGGCAGCAGAAGTGATTCAAAAACTCAACTTTCTTTGTCAAGACTTACCTAACAAGTTTCTTGACGTCAAAATGCGGATTGCAAGTTGGTTGATTTGGTCATTCTTTGCTAATACTAATCCAGAAATTTCATACTCATAATTTAGTGTATACTTCTGCCCATGAAGTAGTTTGTACACATGTTATTTTCGTACGAGACATTGGTACTGAACTGTACTGTAGCCGAATTTAAGTGCATCTATCTATAAAGTTTAGCATTCATATTACTTTAGTACAACCAGGAATCTGAACGAAAATAACGAAAATTTCATGAGTACAATAATTTCTGGATTTGCAGTATTTTGCTCACTCTTTTATCTATGTGCTCATTCTTCCGGATGCCACTTACCTGATTCTGCTTTTTCGGTCTTCCTACTCAGTGCAGCATAGTCTTCTTATTAGTATTCACTATACTATACGGTGTACCTATGTATTTGCCTGCTTACATTCTGTTATTTCTTGGTTTTATGCAGTCTAATGCTTGGCTATTTATGTGATTTTAGGGAAGTATGTTGAAATTGAACGTGCTCTTTTGCAAGAATTTGAAGCATCTCATGTAGCTGGTAAAATTTCTCGTATGAAGATGTGTGCAGATGCCTTGGTTCAATATAAAGTAGGTAATTTCTTTGCTATTTACAACAACGATGAACATGATAATATGATCTATAGGATTATAACAAATGTGTGCGCAGTTTCATCAATCACTGCCAAAAGGTCCGGTTATGGTGTAGCTTGTTGCAGTAGATATGATCTGAAAGTTGTTGCTGACTATAGGGTGCTTTTCAATCTGGAGATCTATTTGAGGAGATGTACAAGCTAACTGGGCAGGTAACAGGGGAAATAATGATATTGTGCTATTTCATTAATAACTGCAACAGCTTTCACACCTAGCAGTGATAACAAATGTGACACTTTACTATATCAGAAAAATGAGCTCTAGATTTAGGTTAAAAGTACACGCATGACATTGTGCATTTAGGTACACGTCGTGCAACTGTTGTACTGTTCTATGCAAGTAGAAAGTGAATGGTAGGTTATTTGTTTATAGTGCATACTAATAGGTGCTCAGAAAGAGATTGTCGTGACTTGGCAGACTGCAGAATTGCTGCAGAATTTACTATACAGTCATGCCATTTTAGTACTTATGCTCTTTTCTCTCATCTGCTGTCGAAATACACATACGCATTGAATGAATTGATGTTTGGTTTTAAGATAAAAATAATTAGAAATAGCAATAATATTAAATAGCAAGTGACTATAACAATTATGTCTAGTCAGTAGTGCATGTGTACACAGAAGAGACATCAATAGATAATTACTGCTTTGGTGTTACTTATTGATTCTCAAGTGTTATGCAGGTGTGTGACTTAGTCAAGTCAGTGTTTCCCTCACCAGAACCAGTAGCTGATGAATTTATTCAAGACCTATTTGAGCGACGACTTCAGGTTTGTTGAAATTGTGAACGAACAGTTTGCATACAGACACTCACAGAAAGACATGCAGACAACATAACAGATGTCTGTTTAAGAATGTAAAGCACTAAATAGCAAAAGAAACCGACAGTTATGTGAAAACATTTAACATAGGAGATTATAATGATTCACTATACAATTCTACTGTCATACAATATTTATGTGTATGACAGTAGACATATGTGTATGTTATGTCTACTGTCTAAACGGTTGCATGACTGGCATGCATGTTTATATGCTTATGTTTTGCAGCATCATGTTTACATGCTCTTGTTTTTCAGCATCACGTAACAGAGCAACTATCTGCAGCTAGGAACCAGGAAGGCTATCTTGCAACGTTGTTTACTCTTTACACAAAGTATGTCACTTGGTTGACACACCTGTTGCTGGTAGTTTTCTTAGTATAGTTTGACTTCTTTCTCAATTATTGTTCTGTTACATGTAATGATTCTGAGACATTATATGTGAGATGCTAGGATGCAGATGCTTTGCTTGTTGTTATTGTTTCATATTTCGCATTCTGCTTTCTTTGTAGGACACAGAAAGTAGCATCTAGGCTGGAGGAATTTAGACACTCTTCTGATTCAGCTTTTCTTACTCGTCTCACACAGTCTGTTTTTCTACCTCATCTTTCAACATACATGAAGTCAGAAACATAAACGATGACTAACAAAGACGAAAAATTCAGATGTAAAATTTTTGTGTACAACAAATAGAAAAGAAGAGAAGTTTCTGCAAGAGAGATACAGTCAGTTGCTGGCAGGATACTATGATTCTGTTGGGTTACATAGACCCAAAGGTGGTGGAGGGTACGTTTCTGTTTTTTCGTTACTTGTGGTAGCTTGTTAGGGTACAATTATTTTGTCTATTTTAGTTTTCGTTTCAAAAAGGGAGAGGGTGGAGGAAGTCGACCTGGAGAGACTTTTATCTCTGATGACGTTGCAACAATGATGTTGCATGAAAACAAGTTGGCGCTGAAACGATGCACTTCAGTATGATTCCACTTGCAGACAGTGTTGTTCTACACTCTATTCACAATTGTCTGTTTATGTTTAGTTGTCGTCAGCAGCTGATCTGTGTGCTAATGCAAGTGTAATTTTTGAAGTTTTGCTGGACTTTCTGTGCTTTAGACACTTAGACAATGCTGTCGATCTTGCTCTGGCTGGTAAGTTCATTTGATTTGTCTCTTTGTCTGCTCTATTTATGTTTTTCTTCTGGCAGCTTTGCCTTCAGCGGAGCCAAAGAATATGCCTGAGATCAGCCTCTTTCCAGTCATCAGTCAGCTAAGCAAGACATTCAACCTGTTGGATAAGCACTTTGTTGACAATGTTGTGCCACTCATCAGGTATTCAGTAAATTTCAGAGGCACTACTGTCTTAGCTCTTTTAACTTTGCGTAACTTTTTTTTGTGTGACATGCCACAACTTTAGCTTTGTCATATATTGGAATTGACATTTACACCATCAAACTAAGGAGCATGTTGCATTTTATCTTAACCGAGTTAAAAAACATTGTTTGTTTCGCTTTTTGTGCTTTCATCTGGATGCAGCATGTGAAAAGACTGGCTAATCTATCAGACAACCAAATTGTTAGTATTCCAATTTTTATATCACTCAAAAGAGACTGACGTTTGTTAGCTGTTGTAGTAGAGTAGCTCTTTTATTCAATGAAACAGTTTACACTACAGAATGTTTATAATACACGAGACATTTTGCTAGTTCTTCTCCTGTTCATGCTGAGTGTCTTCACAAGAAGAAAGAAGTTTCTACACAATTAGAGAAGAAAATGGACAGTGGCATTGACCAGGCTCTTACTTCGCTTGTTGGTTGGATCAAACACATACTCTCTAGCGAACAGAAGAAATCAGACTTCAAGCCGGAAGACACTGTCTCTTCTACTGCTGTAGCAACTGCAGCATGCCATCGTGCATGTGAGTTTCTTGATACCCAACGGCAGATTGTGTCTGGTTGTTTGGATGGGAAGAATCGCATAGCAACATTGATGGAACTGGGAATAAGATTTCATCGGTCCGTGGTTGACCACATACAACAGTTCACATTCAACTCAATTGGTCAGCACAGTACATTGTGTTTAGCATACAAATACTGTTAATTGATTACCTTTTTATTATTTAGGTGGCATATTTGCTATTTGTGATGCTAATGAGTATCGGATAATTGTCAAGAAATTTGAAGTAATGCTTTGATAACAAGTTAATATTCAAGTTAACAATTTTTGTAACAGACAGTTGTTACAGATGCCTTTTCTCAGTCATTTGTTTGAAGTATTATATTCATTGTGTAACCTCTTTATTGTTGAACCAAAAAACTTGAAGCAAGTATGCAGTGAAGAACCTATTGTGAGTTTTTGTTTTCACATTCACCTGTCTGCTATATTTCACTGAGCTGCTGTTCAGGCGTTTTTGGAGAAGTCTGTTGTGCTCTCATTTATTCAGCTCAGAATCGACTACAAGAGTTCAAGACTTGCCAAGTACTTTGCGATTTAATTAATACTACGGGCTCAGACGATTAGGAGTAGAATAAAGAGTTATTATTCACGTGATTGTAACATCCGGGACTTAAATATTTGAGCGGGTTTCGATACTCGTGCACGTACCAGTTTATGTACGCAGAGCAGAGAGAATGACTACTGTTCAAACACAGATTTTGTCGCTGAAAGGTAGTGCTAAGATGGTAACCGAGTTCTTTGGATACGCTGTACAAACTATCTTATATTCGAGAGCTCTCTATCCTGACACTTCGTTCAAGCAAGAGCAAAAATACGGTTTATCCTTGATGATTACTACGGAGGAAGGAGTCAAAACATTTCTTGATAATATCCTGAAGCAACTGAACTTGTGGCTGGTACAGAAGAAGGCACAAAAGCTTGTTCTCGCTGTGAAAGACGTAGAAACAGATGAAGTCATTGAAACTTGGAGATTTAACGTAGAAAATTCTAGTGAACGTGAAGAGGAAGAAGCTGACGTGGACAAAATTAGGCGCGCAATTCAAAATTTGATGAGGCAGATAATTTCCAGTGTTGCGTTTTTGCCTGTTCCGGCTGATGACATTAGACGTGCTTTTGATCTTTTGGTGTATACTGACAAGAATGCAGAGACACCGCCGTTGTGGGAAGAAACGGGTCCACAGCTCGTTGCGCATAAGCACAGAGAAGAAGTTCAGCTGCCTGGCTTTAACACTGGTATTCACAAGGTGGATGCATTAGTAGCTTACAAAGTTAACCTAAGTTGACTGGTGAATGGTCTTTTATTTGATATTGGATTAGCTAGTTCTAAAAACTAGCATACTGTAGATCTAAAGATAAGTTGCATCTATATCTAAAGCAGGTATTATTGTACCTATGTCATTCTTTCTATCTTTGTGTTGGTCATACAGCAACTGTGAATAGTAATTCACAATGGCATTGTGTATTTGTGGGTATGGTGATGGGTAATCAGTGATTGAAGGAATGAAATGGAGCAACTCATTGTTATTATTGGCTTTGATTATATGTTTGCTAGATGTTTACTTGTCTTGTAGACGATACCAATAGATACTTGTGTGTTCCAGTAAATGATCAAGTCACTCAATCGAGTGAATAGTGAATTGTAAATTAATTAAACAAACTGTCTGAGTCTGACATAAACTTTCATCTATCCTGCACCGGGCTTCTTATCTACACGTGATTCAGTGTAGTTTTCTGGTCTTGATAATTCATGTTGCAGAAAACAGACTAACCATGTTTATAGCAAAGAGTGTTTATTTTGAAATGACAACATCAACCATAACATTTATTATGTGAGTACCACCATATAGTCAAGTGTAGATGAGTACGTAATTAATAAATAAATAAATGACTTTTTTATACTTCAAGACAAGACGGAGGCTTGGATGTATAATTTAAGTCACTAACAACGAAGGTCAGTGTCAGCTGTTGTCTGAGCAAATTTTTCATTTCTGTTTTGATTTGTTTTATTGTCAATCATGTTTTTGCAGTGGTTGACATGCGCTGCAGTGACTACTACCGAGTATTGGTTCTACATGAGAGCTACCAAATTTTATATCAAGTGTATGTGTTAGCAATCTCATGAAAGCAAGGTAAACAGCTTGAATTGGTGGATTTTGGGTGTTGGGGTTATTAGAATTGACTACATTTTTGCATCACATTACAACAGTAAATTACTTTTATATTGCCTTCATCTACTAGTAGTTTGTACATAATATTATGTTGGTGGTGTTTTCAACAGTCAGCTAATAACTCATTAACTGAGTCTTTCAGGTACATCCTATGAATATTTGATGTTCCTTCATTATTGTCTTTCCTGTGAGGTGTTATGGTAGAAGAGGCTACATGTAGTGTGAGGAAACTAAACTTTCAGGTGACTATTTTTGTCATTGTTTATTTTTTAGAGTCCAAGTCACCACAATATATATTTTAGGACCCTTTTTGGTGCTAATTAAATTACATGTTGTAGCATTAACTAAGTGTACTCATATATTGTCTTCTTTAACTATTTTTACTGGCTGTTTTACTGCTGGCAGGGTCTGGTTATGTGGCTTGTGCTAAACTGCTGAAATTGGTTTTTCTAAGGCTTGAATGACTAGCCAGTTGGAGCCAACAAACACCGCATATGGTTACTAAAATTTTAGCTAAGTGAGACTACCATTGTACATTCTACTCTCTGTGATACTTCTAACAGGTCATCCAGCATTACACATTCTACTGTATCTAGAGATGAGGGAGGGGGATGTACTTTTACATTATGAAATCTGATAAGGAACATGTAGGTGGGCACTCTAGGAGGTGTGTGGGAGCACTTGATGAAATAGTTGTTGTGTGGGAGGGGAAACTTTATGATTGCTCTTTATGTATGAGTGGGAGGATGAAGATACTTGTCTGTAATTAATTTGGCAAGATCATTTTCTAGGCAATTTGCGTTTCTTGGGAGCACACCTTTATCACATATCACAAAAATGTGAGGGAGGTCACATGATATGTGTAAATTTTGGAATATTTGATGGTTAAGTTATAACATATGCCAAAGTGCTTTCTTGTATCCATGCAACTTGTCAGTTTGTAACAACTATTGTATTCTAAATTTGTCACAGATTTCTAAATTGTTTACTGGGTAGTATCTCTCATATATCATAACAGTAAGATTCCACAAGTGTCAACACCTAAACTTCCTTTAATATCTGTTAGAGTTGATTAAACTTTTTTTTATTCTGTTTGGCAATGGCAGTTTGCTGATCATATGTCTTGGGGTATACACTTGAATGATTAGTCCACACTGATCCTGAAGAGATGGGACTGTAATAGCTTTTAGCAAGGGTTGAAGCAGAAACACTGGCCCAATTACAGATGACATAGCGACTCCTCTCTTCGAATCTTCTATAGCAGACTCTACCAGTTCAATGACAGATGGCTTGCAAGGCTTCATGTTGTTGTAGAAACTCCACCAACCTTTGCAGTGTTTGACTAACAGATGGTAGACTTTGCCCGATTTCACCATACTAGCAGCATAGTAGTGACATGCATCAGACGTCGGCCTGATCAGGAACGTTCCTTCTGGTTTGCCCAATAGTTTGGCTCTGGCGCTGTTTCTGTCCAGATCTTTCCAATACCATTGTCGACTTCCTAATTGCAAGTGACCAGTGGGGTCACCTCTCCTGATGTCAGGACTAAGCGGAAGACCTTTCTTAGGACATTGAGTGACTGCCAACTGTTGTGATGGCTGTTGTAATGATTCAACAGTCTCATGACGGGAAACAGTCGGGATATACCTTGGATCGCCTTCACTTTCTCGTGAACTTGTCTTGGTAGAGCACTGGACGAATGTCCTTGAATGCTCACCGCACTCTGCGCTTGAGGTAGCAACCTGTGGGTTCATTTGAGCGCTCGCTTCTTCGCCTACCGCTTCGGTTGCCGACGACTGGCCGTTGTGCTGTAATCGGCGAAGTGACCTGCTGTTGCGTGGTTTGTTGGATTCTTGTCTGCTGACTGCACTCGTCGTTACATCGCTCTCCTTGCCACTTGCCATCTTTGATGATCGAACTCACCTGAAGTGAGCGTAACGTCATATATTAAAATAACGACCGTCTGGTACGAGGATCGTTTCCGCGGACTGGAGGCTGCGCCCACTTTCATTGGAATGATAACACTACAAGGAAAATTGCGCATATAGACTTCATCTGAGTTGTGCACGTCAACAATCCTCATGCGCACTTGGACCGGATTGGGTGGTTTTAGTGGCTTCCGTTCGTCACGAGTACAGTGCTCGGCTTGACGTTCAACTCTACAGTACTGTTCCTATCTGACAACCATAATAAACTATAAACTCGTTCATCCATACAGGAAAAGCGTCACCTTCTAGACGTCAGCTACTGGAAACGTTTGCCCTCCTACACTGTTAATTATTAGTGGTTGGTGTGTGGGTGTGTCTTGAGTTGAGTGCCTTAACTTAGATAGAACGGTTGTCTACTACTGGCGGAGGAAAAATCTCGAAGTCTAAATAACTATAATACGTAGTGGTTTGACTCTTTCATCCCTCATTACGTGCTTTTTCTAGATCGGCCATATTCTATTTGATTATCTTACCTTTTCCTAGAATTAAAGATCTAGAAGAAAACTTGTAGGAGCGAAAGATAATGATCTATTGGATATGTAGCATGTATCGTTTGATTTGATTCATCAGCATATCGTGACTCAACTATATTGGAGTGGATCAGAGCTTTTAGTAAGTTTCTGTTTGTGGGAGATGTAGCTACTCCAGTATAGGTGTAATGAGGAAGATTTCTTGGTGTGCTGTGGAACAGAAGTAACCTAGAAAACGGACACATCTCTAGTGTTCTTTCCTAAAATGTTCTTTAGGGACGTTATTGCTATGCCTTTTAATTTAGTTATTTTCCACAAACGTGCAATTCTAGGCGGTAACTCCTGTGCAATTTCTAACAGGAATGGTTTTAACATGAAGGTCAGTAGCGTCAACATCGCATTAGACGAAGGAATTTTACATACACTTAATTTAAGGTTAGAGATATCTAGGACCACAAGGTTTTGAAATACGGTATCTGTTCTAAATTGGATGCTGGAGATTGTAAATTTGTTGAGGAAGACTGTAGGTGTACTGTGCAGCAGGACAAGCGTTACGCGCTGTTATTTCAATAGCACACCAACTAATCATCTAAATTTCTACTATATTGTTTTCTCAAGTTTCTGTTTTGTGTTAAGACTTGTACGTATAAATGATGCTACATACCACTGTTTCAGCAAATCTCGTCTGTCTTTGTCTGAACGCTTTCTAAAATATCTCAATCTTCTAAATGCAATGATAATCAGTTACTCGTACATTCTCTGGCATTAGCTGATTGACTTTCAGTATTTCAGCTTCATTTACACAATCAAATTTTGCGTCATTGACCATGCATGCAGCTAAGTATTGATTAATACATATATATGAAGGTATACAAGTAACGAAAATTTTTTGAGACAGTCGTGTAAGGTCTTCTATAGGCTGCAAAGTCCAGAAGATCAGATGATGTATTCAACCACTTTTATTTGAGAGAAATTTCCTTTTTTGTACACAAAACACAAGTCAAATGCCATCTGCTTTGAGAGATTTCTATATGAAAATATAATGGGTAGGAGTCTAGAGGATCGAGCTTGTTTGTAAGTATGGCTTGTATGCATTCATACTTGATTAGTGCTGCAGGTTTGTTTTTGCAGGAACATGAAGAAATACCATAGCTACATGTATTTCCGCACATTTATTGGCATTTGGGTTTGTGGAGTTGACCAAGCTAGGTGCCATAGAGATGTACAATATACCACCAGCATATCCTAGAAAGTGAGGTTGACAACTTGTAGTTACAGACTTAGAGACTCAAGCATGTCGCAGCTGTTCTACTGAAACATTCCTAAATCACTGACGTACTAAAGAGCAAATCAACCAGGCCAAAGTTCATTTGATTATAGGTCCTAGGGACAAACATGGCACATAATTTATGTATCCTATTGCGCACGCGCACTGGGAATCTAGGATCACTGCATGTGTTTACATTAATTAATTAAGTTAAGTTTACACTTAGCACATTTGCTGTTTAATTTGTACACTTTCTTTTTGGAACATGTTCAGTCATGCAGTACAACTATCCAAGTTGGACTTGGTGCTGTAATAAAATATTGCACTCATTTATAATATAATAGATACGATAGATATGGACTGTCCATTTACTTGCTGGTTGCTTTAGCTGCAAACCAGGTTCAACTACCTCACTAAATCTACTTTTCATTTTACAGTTAGCTTATTGTCCTGCATGTCTTTGTGTTCTTGATTTTGATCGAAATGGGACCAACAGTCTTCTCAAAATTTGCAGCAGGCCACATTGTTGGTGATATTGATTTGCTTCCTCAGGACCAGTAGCAGGTGCAGATGGTCTTCGAAAAGCATTGGCTATCCGATAGAGAGTCAGAGAATTTGAACGAGACTTCTTTCGTATGACTTTGAAATATCCCTGGTATGATGGAGACATCTCTCTATACATCTGATTCCATTGATGCTGCAGTGTGGAGTCGGAACGCGTCATTGTCTCTGCCATGATGAAGCTTAGAACAAAATGACTTTATCCTGCATCTGCACTCACTTTTACTGTTGCCCTTGCACTTTAAAATTTGATTAGCTGCTATATGTCATCATGCACTTTGTCCTTTACACCGTTTTCCGCAAAGTATACGTACATTGATCCGGCTAGGGGCGGTAGAGACGGGAGTCAAACAAAGGTATCCGAATGTTTTCTTTGAGGTGTTCCGTTTTATTTGATCAACATCGATCAGCAACGTTGGCTGCGTTTGGTTGCGCTGTTGGGCGTGGCTGTATTAGACCGGTAACCGATTGTAGGCCTACTAACCGGGTAGACCTGGCTAGAGACCCACTTAGCAATCACATTTTAGGACTAGAATGGTGAGTACAAGAGGTCTTACTAAGTTTTTTTTAGTAGGTTCACACGCGTAAGTCCACTGCACCAGCGTGCAAATTATGAATCCAAGACCGCGAGATGACCCCGAGATAACCCGTTGCGATGATGTGTACGTCTAACTCGTTTAGTGCGCGCGTGCGCGGAGGTACAGTACCGCAAGGGTATACACTGCGCGGAGGCTGTGTGTGCACATTGCATCAGTTGAGTAAGCTCGGTGAACAATGAGCAAGTAAATAACTACAGTCATCTAGCTAGCACTCTAGACCATCATGTTTTCTCGTAAGTACTTTTGTAGATTGGTTGGCAATGGAAGTGAGGGAATAAGATCAAGTCTCGTGTGCAGACGTATGACAAAACGGCAGATATGCTGAAGTGACTTGACTTGATCAAATCGAGACAGAGGTCTTGTCAATCTTTGTATGCCATGGTCCCACGACAAAGATTGCATCTCTTTAACCGATTGCTGCACAAGCTGAACAACTGAGGATTGGCTTTTCTTCATGTTCTTATAAAAGCTCCACTTTCCGTGTCTATACTTGATTAGTGTGTGAACCACTTGACCTCCAGTAGTCGTGAAACTGATGGCAAAGACGTGGAATAGATCAGAGCAGTCTCTCACCAAGAACGTTCCGTTTGGTTGTCCTCTCAAAGTGTCCGTTGCTTTCTCTCTGCTCATTGGTCCCCAATACCAACCTTGGCGAAGTAGATCGTTAAAATTATATGGGTTTGTAATGGGTGGTGGCAATGGCAGATCGAGTCGTGGAGACGTTCTGGGACCGCACACTTGACAAGTTTTTCTGCTGCAGCAGACGGTACCATCTTCTGTTGTGTAGAGGTAGTAATGACAAGCCATCCTACAGCTGCTGAACTGACGAGAGCTATAGGGCTGACTGACCGCTCTGTCAGCTGTTCTGGTCTCCAGACTCTTTTGTTATCCTCTATTATGAGGAGACGGTGAAGTACCACTGTGATTGTGGCGAGTTGACACCTTGTGTCTACGTGTGGGGCGGTTACACACCTAGTTCACTCTCACCTCATTGTAACGTGATTTCAACAAGTTACCTGACTCATTTGTTCAGACTGACATGCGACTTGTCAATAATCGTTCCAGAGGACAATAGTAGAGCGTGTCTTAGATCTATAGCTAGTTAAAGAGTGTTGAAGTAGCTGTAGCATGCATAAACGGTTACCGTAGGAAACGCGTGCTCTATTGTTTGTATGAGGTTGTACGATAGCGTACGTATACGGTGTTATGTTTGAAATCTATTCTCCAGTTTCCCACCGGTACCGTAGATTGGAATCTTGGGTACCAAAGCCTTACAAGCGCAAGCCTCTATCCTATAATATTACTGGTATACGGGTCTAGTAAAGTTTGCATCACTGGCGAGGTAGAGATAGAAACATAACGTATGCAGACTTTTATAAAATTTAAATGTATCTTGAAATCTGCAAGGGTTCAGCTGACACAAATTTACAGCAAGTGCACAGTACATCATAATATGGTATAAGACATAAAACGACAGTAAAATACAGTCAGATCATTCTGTGACAATGGGAGTGTAAGCAATTCATTCCCAACTTATCAAAGTCCGAAAACAAGCAAAAACCTTGAAACTGTGATAAAGTAAATAAGAGAGTGTAGTAAACCCCTCCCATACCATTACTTTGCTTTTGTTGTAGCTTGAGGTTTAGCCTTAAGAGCCCTAAATTTTGCACTAATATCAAACAGCCACCCATCGAAAGTTCCTGGTCTCTGTTTGAGAAGAATCTGTCGCGCAGCAGCAACTTTTTTGGGGTCTGTTCCTGATTCCTTCTCTTCAAGAGCCATCCGTATCAACTCAGGAGGATATGAATTTTGAGGAATTGGCACTTTTCGACCCAGGCGATCTTCCAGAGGATAAAGAGGATAAACAAAACTTCTCTTCATTTCCGTCCCAGCCATCAGTCTCGGTTCAGCGTTGACCAGCATTTGACCATTCTGATTTAAGAAGTTGAATAGGAAGTCCATCTCTTCATCAAGACCACGTGTATCATGGATCCATTTCTTAGGAATGTTCTCAATATGAAGGATCAACTTTTCACACTCTTGAGAGAGAGGACGAGTAAAGATGCCATAGTAGACCTCAATGATTGGTGTACCAAGAGGTGTTAGCAGCAAGGATGGACAGTAGGCAGCAAATCCTTTGGCAAATGAGCTAACAAAGTGAAATATCATGTGACCATCTTGCTTCATCTTAACAACACGTCGAACGTCCATTGCATTCATATCTATGAAAGACTGAAACATTGCTGATATTGTTTGTCGCACATCAACATATGAATCATGACCATATCCAAGGCCACGAGCAGCAGTACGAGATGTTTCTGATTCAATCATTGTATACAGAGAGTGACCAATGCCAACGGGACGATGGAGCGGCCATGTAGAAAGTTTGTCTAAGTCCAGTTTTTCCCATACTGGCTCACATGATTCTGTTGGTTTGAATGCCACTAAAATTGCCGAATATTCCCCAATAATAAGAGACTGACAATTAGTTGCATTTACAAGACCAGGAAAGTGCAATAATCCTGATGCTCTCGTGTCCACCTTTGTTTCCTCTTTCTTCTTTTTCTTCTTCTTGTGCAAAATGGTTTTTTCAGATGCTACAGACATCACGAGACATGTCTTCTTTTCTTGAGCAAAAACAAGCTGTGAACGACCAGAGAGCAATTGTTCACCAACCATGTGAACTTCATAGCGATCTCCATACTCAAACAAAGATGTCACAGTAAACAAGTCAGACTGCCGCTTAACTGTTGGAACTGAAGGAATGCAAGATGGAATTCTCACTGATTTCGGATAATCAGTGAGTTCTGCAAGGTCAGATTCCCTGAATGGAGAGAAAATGACCGTCCCTTTTTGCATGTCCATGCCAATAATGTGGAAACGAGACCTTGTCACTGCTGACCTTGGGAGTGTTATTTTCAACAAATTGGTGTCTGTGTCAACAGCTGCATTGTCAATGATTTGAATTCGATGTGAATTGGTGAAGAGCCAATCATGAGCATGACCAAATGATGTACAATTGTGCAAGTTTCCACCTTCTAAAACAGCCACATCTGCTAATGTTAGATCTTCTACCAGAACAAATCCAAGTGGGCAAATCTGTGCCTTCTCCTCCCCATTCTCTCTTAGCTGATAAACATATGTTTGAACCTCACCACTGCCCTCTTTAAAGAAATGATGGAGAGGTGAATCTGGTTGATACTCTGCTGGAAGTACACACTTGGCTGTTGTTTGAACATCAAGAGCAAAGGCTCCAAATTCAATCTTGCCAAATCGAACACGACTCTTGGCGTCGATGGCTTGAACTTTGCCATAAAAATGAGTAAAGATATCTTTTGGTCTTGACAACATTCGTGCCAAACTAAGAAGGAGATGCAGTATTGTAGAAATGGTAAGGCGATATTGGGGATGAAGAACATCATTGATCCTGAGGATTCTTACCCTTCCTGTGAATATCCAGAAGAGATTTGTGATCAGTTCATCGATCATCTTTTTGAAAACACAGTCTACTGCCCCTGGGACAAGATCAATAAGCATGGTCTGTGGAGAAGCAACTTTCCATTTCATCATCAACTGGGTATAGACAGTAGGCATCGATTTGTATCCCCTCCGCTCATCAAACGAAAGACCACTCTCAAACGGCAGGGAGCAAGTGAGTTGGAATAATGTTGGCCACACAGAATATGGAGCTGGAAGGATATCTTTCAAATAAGCACCCATGCTGATGCATGCACGATGTGAACGAAGTGAATGAATCCATAAAGTACTGTGGCATTCATTTCGATTCAACCTTGCTGAGTTGAGGAGCAGAAGAGGAAGGACTCCTTTTACATCACTAAGACAAGAGGTATCAATGACATCAAAGGTGAGGTGACTTGGTAGCCGATCTACAACTAGAGATTCACAATCTCCAATGTCAAACGTCAGATTGACTCGATCTAGTGCAAGCTCATTAGCAAAAACAATAGCAAGGCGCTGTACAGACATGTTGATTGTATAAAAGAGTGACTGGTTGTCACCACAGAAATCTACTTCTTCGGCTGCCATTAGAAATGCATGCAATGGATTGCATTGGTAATAAGGATACCTCTTCTTGACGAGATCTATCACAGTTGGGTTGACTTTTGTCAGTTCAAGTGAAAGTTCAACTCCTTCTTTGCCAGGCCTGAGACGACTTCCACTTTTCAAGTATTCCTTTGTTTCTTCCCGCATTTGAGGCGTTGGAGCAAAATCTCGCATTGAAATGGCATCCATCCTCAGCCTCCCTTCTGCAATAATCTTTATATCACGATCACTCATGTATGTGTCTTTCCTCAGCACCCAGTCATCCTTGTAATAAGGCTGAGCTCGGTCCCAGCGGATCGTTGCCTCTCTCCTAGTCATTGCTTCGTTGGCAGTCATTCTGCAGTCCTTCCACATGGACCAAATCTTGATGACCTTTTTCTTGTCTCCTGGTTGTAAGAATTTCATCTTCTCCGGAAAATTGGAAATTAGTTCACCAAGTAAATCTGATAGCCTGCTGCGGTGAGCAGGACTGAGCATCAGATCGAACCACAACGACGTAAAGAACTCGGTGAAGTCGGCTAGTGCCGTTAGGTCTCTCCTCACCAAAGGAGTCTTCTCAACCAGAGACAGAAGAAGGACGTCTTTAGCAATAATGACAGGGTCTGAGTCGTTGATCACTATCTCCACTGTACGCTTGTCACCCAACATTCTCCGTTTGTAAACGTTGAATAACACGTTGCGGACGTCGCCAACTCCCTGAAAGCAGAGGCGGAGTGGCTCAGTCGTCCTACGCAATGGAATGTCCTCACACAAATTAATAGTCTTTTCTTCTGCCATAGGACGAAACGGACGGGAATTCTCGTTCAAGACAGACCGTGCAGGATATACGTAGCGCTTTCCAGCATCACCCATTTCTACACAACACGTGGAAGAACAAGGAGATCCCGTATAACAGTTGGGTCCACCCACCACACACATGAATACGGTAGCCTCGCCCCAGACGCAGTGTGGATTGCAGTCCCGGATGCGCTTCCATCACCAGTACCTAAAATCGCAATATCGACAAGTACAGAGGCTAGAACAACCCAATCGAAAGCTCAGTTCCTAGCTAATAACATTAGTATGACACGCGCTAAAGAATTTGATTACATACTTACTCCCGCCCAGAAAGGTGGTGATGGAAACGCATCCGGGGCTGCAATCCACACGTCTGGGCCGAGGCTATGGATACGGCCAGTGCACGTGGTGGTGAAATACCTGTGTTTACGGTGGACGCGTTTGCTTTGTCAGCGTTTGAAGGCAATCCCGCCGCTGTTTGTCTTGTTAGCGACGAGCAGAAGAAGACATTGAATTTCGATGAGAATTTGATGCAGAAGATAGCAACGGAGATGAACTTGTCCGAGACTGCTTTTATTTTCATGGTTGACGGGAATTCGTTCCTTTCTGGTGAACGCTTTGGCTTGCGTTGGTTTACTCCCAAGTGTGAAGTTCCTTTGTGTGGCCATGCCACGTTGGCATCTGCTGCCATCATCTTCTCTGTTTGCAAAAACGCATCAGAAAATATTACTTTTGAGACACTGAGTGGTGAGCTGATGGCTCGCCAAAGTGGCAAAGGTAGCATCACTCTTGATTTTCCTCTCAATCCACCTGAACCGTATGATAGGGATAAGGTGGAGTCATTGGTGAGGGCAGCTGTAGGTGAAGTAACAGTGAAGGAAGTGCAGTACTCTCCAACCACCAAGAAATTGTTAGTCAGACTCGATGACTCTGTAACTCGTCAAATGTTAGAGAATTTAAATCCGGATTCATCGGACTTACTTTCAGCTCATTCAGGCGACTCTGTCCGTGGTGTCATAGTTACTGTACTTGGGTCAGAACCGTATAATTTCTATTCTAGATACTTTGCTCCTTGGGTTGGGATCAGCGAAGATCCAGTGACCGGCTCAGCTCATACAGTCTTGGCTGCCTATTGGTGTAGAGTTCTAGGAAGACAGGATCTGTTTGCAAGGCAATGCTCAAAACGTGGTGGCGATCTTCGACTCAACTTGAGGAGCGATGGGCGAGTTGACATTATAGGAATGGTACATATTGCCCTGAAGGGCACATTTCAGTTGTGAGGAAACTTTTGTTGTATGGTTTTATTTCTTTATTATGAACACAGTGACTAACTAAACAATCAATAGCTGAACATGAGAAAGAATTCACAATCCATTGCTTATCAAGGCACATTCTGCAATGTAAATTACACTCATATGCTCATGTATCTCAGCATTTGCATGAGTCTCCCTGTGGTTGTCGCTGATGAAGCCTCTTCAGTGTGCTGTCCCCATATTGAATACCTGAACCCATTCTCTCAGGATCCAATTCACCTATGAACCACAATACAGACATCATCCACAGTGTGGTGGTGGTGGTGGTGTGTGGTGGTGGCGGCGGTGGTGGTGTGTGGTGGTGGCGGCGGTGGTGGTGTGTGGTGTGTGTGGTGGCGGTGGTGTGTGTGGTGGCGGTGGTGGTGTGTGTGTGGTGGTGGTGTGTGTGTGGTGGTGGTGGTGTGTGTGGTGGTGGTGGTGGTGGTGGTGGTGGTGGTGGTGGTGTGTGTGTGTGTGTGTGTGTGTGTCAATTTTACTTGCTAACATTGAACAATTAATACATAACAGACTGCTAGATACCTCCTCTATTAGCAACAAATCTAGACTACTAATAAAACTGTAATAAGCAGTTATCTCCTCTTCACAAGTGGACTTAACCACTGCATTCCTATTCTCATTAATTAAGAGCAATATGAGATTCAATAGCAACATGTGAGACTAGTGATGACACATCTCTGTCATTACAACAACATAGAAATGAGCTGTGGAAGAAGATGCTTATAGAATTGGTTTCCATATCTATCTGTCTATATTCATTTGTCTTCTTTGCTTCACACATAACATACCTCCATCAATTTTTGACAATATTGAACGAGCACATTTGAGAAATGACTCTTCCACATTTTCTCCTGTCAATGCACTAGTTTCCAGAAACATAAGTTCTAAATAAAATGAGGCAACCATAACAACCAGACGTGCCCATCTGCAGTTGTATTTCCTACCATTTTCCTGGGCAAACCGACTTGCCTCAAGAAACGTAACCTCTCGATCAGCTTCTAAGTCCTTCTTGTTACCAATAAGGATAATAACAATATTCGGACTAGCGAGTGTGCGAGCATCAGTCAACCAATTCGTAAGTGCATTATACGTCTCACGGCTAGCAAACAACAAATATAATAAGATAAATATTATGTAAAGATCAATGTAAGAAAGATGAGAACACACGAGTCACCTCGCGATATCATAAACTAAGAGAGCTCCAGCTGCCCCTCTGTAGTAGCTTCTTGTCACAGAACTAAAAGTACACAAGAAGCCAATCAGATGTCCGTGTCATGAAGTAATGTCCCCTGTTTAGACGCACCGAAATCTCTCCTGTCCAGCTGTATCCCAGATTTGCAGTTTCACCGTCTTTCCAGCCGCGTTCACTAACTTAGATCCAAACTCAACGCCAATTGTTTGAGAATTTTCCTGTTTAACTAAAGAAATATTGTAATAGTACGTCACTCCTAAGCTTCCCAGAGAGACTCTTCAATTCAAGTGCCGTCTTACATCTGCCCTCAACAAAATGATGTAGAATACACGACTTGCCAACTCCGGAGCTGCCAATAACTAGAAACTTGAATAGATAATCTAGAAGGCAACAACAACTCAAAAGGGATTCCGTTGCATGAGCACTTAGAATACTACTATCTTACCGTAAGACTCAGACATCTCTGCAAAGATAAGAAGAAGAGAAGCAGTCGCCTCTCTACGTATTACGCATGCGTTCGGCCTATATTCGGGGCATCGTATCCAACCTTTTTTACTACGCATGCGTATGTAAAGACACAAGGTTACGCCTCTTCATAATGGCTGAATCTTACGGTGGGATACCAGTGAATGCTGGAGAACTGTATTACCCGAGACTTTTATAATGTCAACTCATTGTGATCGCAGATTATCTGTTCAAGTTTCTAGTCATTGGCGGCCCAGGCGTTGGAAAGTCGTGCATTCTTCATCAGTTCATCGATGGCAAATGTAAGACCGAGACGTCATTCTAGAGTCTCAGTGGGAAACCTGATGCCTAGGCTCGTGTTTCTCGTTTTTAGTTAAACAGGAGTCGTCTCACACAATTGGCGTTGAGTTTGGATCTAAGTTAGTGAATGCGGCTGGAAAGACGGTGAAACTGCAAATCTGGGATACAGCTGGACAGGAGAGATTTCGGTGCGTCTAACAGGAGACAACACCTCATGATACAGACTGTCGTTAATACATTTGACTGGCTTCTTGTGTACTTTAGTTCTGTGACGAGAAGCTACTACAGAGGAGCAGCTGGGGCTCTCTTAGTTTATGATATCGCGAGGTGACTCGTGTGCTCTCGTCTTTCTTACATTGATCTGTACATGGTATAACGTATATTTTGTTGTTTGCTAGCCGTGAGACATATAATGCACTTACCAATTGGTTGACTGATGCTCGCACACTCGCTAGTCCGAATATTGTTATTATCCTTGTTGGTAACAAAAAGGATTTAGAAGCTGATCGAGAGGTTACGTTTCTTGAGGCAAGTCGGTTTGCCCAGGAAAATGGTAGGAACTGCAGATGGATGCGTTTTGGTGGTTACAGTGGATGGTTGGCATCGGTGTTCTTGTCTAGAGCTTATGTTTTTGGAAACTAGCGCACTTACGGGAGAAAATGTTGAGGAAGGCTTTCTTAAATGTGCTCGTTCAATTTTGTCAAAAGTTGATGCAGGTATGTGGAGCAACGAGGAGAAACGGCAGACAGATGTTTGCTTTGTAAAGATAGAAATGCATAATGTGGTTCTGTTTAGCTTACTATACGTTAGCATTCATTCTAATTATGTTATATTGAAATAACCTTGGTGTGTTATATTGAAAACTTGTGTTCTGTATTTCTGTTTTTATTTTATTGACAGATTGACAGGTGGATTGCTACTAAGTAGACTTGATTGACACACACTGGACAAACTAGATAGGGGGTATTGGTTGTGCAGATAGAACTACCTGCTAGGTCCCTAGACACACAAATAGTAATGTGGCTGCAGCAAGACTGCACTCTTAATGTATAACAGAAAGATTGAAGTCTAGGAGTTTCCGGGTTGTTTCCAACCGAAATGGCAAGACTTGAATACAAAACTGTTGTCTTGTCAAACAGACATTCATGAATGAACATAACGTAAACAGACGTAAATCATTGGAGATTGATGAGTTGGAATTTAGTGTTTCTTGTTCTGTGTTTGAGGTGGACAGGAAAGAAGAAATGATGTGGTTGTGCGTTATAGGTGAATTGGATCCTGAGAGAATGGGTTCTGGCATTCAGTACGGGGACAGCACATTGAGGAGGCTTCATCAGCAACAACCACAGGGAAACTCATGCAAATGCTGAGATGTACGAGTGTAGTATATACATTGCATTATTTCTTGATAAGTCATGGATTGTGATTTCTTTCATATAGTGTGCAAACCTTTAGTTATTGATGTATTTACTTAATCATTTTTGTTCATAACTGGATATGTAATTGCTTCCTGGTAAAATGTGCAATTGGGGAAATGCATGCTTGCCCACCGCCAGCTAAGTGCTCTCAATGCTTTTAGAATATGCAGCACGTTTAGGAGTTTGTGCTCTGTGGAGAAGGGATCTGTACAGTGATGAGATAATGGAAAAATGTGTAGTCTACAGCAACAGCTGACGATGTGAGGATTATTGGGACAAATACCTTTGCAAATTCTATGCCTTGTCTTAGCGTAACAATTTGCTAATCACCACAGTTATGAGATGACATAGGAATGACGCATGCGCATTCAGTTGCAAGACATGTCTGGGACAGGGACGGAAGATGTTTCTACAACGCATACAGGTATTTCTATCCTACTTTGTAAGAACATTTATGAACCTTTTCTTATAAAAGGGAGTGATGGAGAACCTGTTCAGGTGGTTGTAGCCACCGAAACGCACGCTTTCGAACTAGACGTTGAAGCTCTGGAACGACTGCTGCTCAGTGAGGAAGTTAGGGACCGTAATGTGTGTGTCGTGACAGTAGCTGGAGCTTTTCGAAAAGGCAAGTCGTTTCTGCTGGATTTCATGCTGCGTTATTTGGAGGCAAAGGCAAGTTTGTGTGAGCGGCTATTCAATGACGTAGCTTGATTGTGTATGTGTGCCAGGAGTCGAGATCTGATTGGCTTGGGGACTCGAAAGAGACACTTGAAGGTTTTCACTGGCGTGGCGGGTCTGAGAGAGATACAACTGGCATTCTTTTGTGGAGTAAACCCTTCATTGTCAAGCATCCTGTTACAGACGAAGAGGTAGACAAGCATTCGTCTGGTTGTTTGTTCGTTCGTATATTTCTTATAAACAGAAACGCAAACAAGTGAAAGTTTACAGACAATTTTAGTTAATTTACATCTGTTGTACTGGTTGATGTCTGTTTGTTGAGTGAACGAACATCTGACTTTCTGACTTTCTTGCCTTGTGAACGTCTGTCTTTTTTGTGTGATCATTTTGGTTTCTTTATTAATTTATCAATGCTATAGTGATTAGTGATTTCCAATGCAGACTGTCTAGAAGTGTAGAGAGTACAGCTACTAATGTGTGCATGTCTCTCACAGGTTGTGGTTTTGCTGATGGACACACAGGGTGCGTTTGACACAAACTCAACTATGAAAGACTGTGCCACAGTATTCGCCTTGTCGACAATGATTAGCTCACTTCTGGTTGGATGTAGCACAGGCTGAGAGTAGTTGATGAAGCTTTAGCAGACTTTTCAATAGGTTTACAACATCTCATCAATGATTAGAGAAGATGACTTGCAACATCTGCAAGTGAGTCTGTTTTAATTTCTATCAGTATCGCAGTTCTTTTTCATAATTGTGTGATATTCTGTTATTCAGCTGTTTACAGAGTATGGTCGAATGGCGTTATTAGAGTCAGCAGCTACCCCATTTCAGGTCTTATTTGTGTCAATGTAGATTATGATAGGATTTACAGTTGTGTGTCACTTATCCGATCCCTTGGGACTGGACCCCTGTTGGATAAGTGAAAATGTTGGATAACTGAAGCTGTTACGAACTCAACTATTGTTCATATATGTGGCATTTTTACATTGGGTATACTGAATGTAGATGTAGAATGAATGTAGAATACAACAAGAAGAAACGCTTGAACTCACTTCCAAACATGTTTCAAGAAACAACTGACATGCACGTGGATATACATGTACATACACATGCAGCTGACCAGCCACGTGATCATCCACGTGACAAGCTTGACCTGTCGGATAACCGGCTTGTCGGATAACCGGCTTGTCGGATAAGTGACACGCGACTGTAAATGAGTTTGCAATTGCTGTGACATAACGGCAGGGTCTAATGTTTCTTGTGCGTGATTGGAGCTACGAGTATGAGTATTCATACGGAAGTAAAGGTGGCAATGAGTACTTGAAAAAAGTGCTTCTAGTAAGTCACTTTAATTAATTAATAGATTATTTTGTATTTAATTGTTATGATTTCCTTTAGATTGATGACAAACAGCATGACCAGCTAAAGTTGGTACGCAAACACATTCATGAATGTTTTGAAGACGTGCAGTGCTTTCTCATGCCTCACCCAGGCCTTTCTGTTGCCACTAATCCAAAGTTTAAAGGGAAACTCTCTGGTCAGTGTTTGCAGGACCATACTGTATTTCATGTTAGTGTTTCCTTAATTAATACCAGCCCTTCAAACAAGAAAAAACGAAAAATACAAGCAAGACTCTGCTGCAAGAGTAAAAAATACTGAATTTTATTTTATGAGTGGCGTAACTATTCACTTCATAAACACTAATCGTTATTATAGAGCATTTCAAGCAACACATAAAGAAAAAATTCTATCTATATATAATTGCGCTACATTCAACGTCTGTACACACACAGTGTGGCAGGATGGATGGAAGGATATGATTTCGACTGGCTCGCGCCTGCGCTCGCACTTGACTCGTTGGAGACTTGACTCGGGTTGGCTGTGATGGAAGTTGCATCATGCTATAGACAAGAAGTAGACTCGTTGCAGGGCGGGTTCGATTTCCACTGCTTACCACGTGCGCTCGGACTTGCTGGGTGTACGCTAGTACTTATCAATACAAGTTACAACAACAACAAAAAGTGCCTACTTGTTTCTATCAAAGTGGATACAAGAACCCAAAATTCTTTTAACAGTGTGTAGGCGATGTCTTTAGTTTTTGAGACAGCTAGATGTGATTTAATGGTGCAGTAGAGGTCATGACCCTCTTTGTTTGAAAGCAGCTTCTGTTTGTGTAATACAATAGTTCTGCAGTCTGCCTAATTTGAAGTGGAATTAATTTGACATGTTAGCTATTAAAGCACGAGCACTGTTGGAAATGTAAGTTGCAGATAAACTTGATATACAAACTGCAGTCCAACGAGTAGTCAATCTATGACATTATATTTTGGCTTTTGTTTGCTTTCTTTGAGCTTGTTTTGCTTGTTAAATCTCAAGTTTATGAGTATCTGTTCAATGTAGAAATTGAGGATAACTTTAAGAGTCAGTTGAAAGAGCTTGTTCCTATGTTGTTGGCACCAAAGAGTCTGGTAGTGAAATCAATCAATGGAGTTAAAGTGACTGGTAGGGCGCTCGTCGAGTGCTTTAAGGTTTGTATACATTTGTGAATGGCGAATACGAGAGAAGAATTTTAGTGCTACTATGTTGGTGTAGTCATACATGAAGGTATTTGAAGGAGACGAATTGCCTGAACCAAAAACAGTTCTAGAGGTAAGTGTGATTTGTCATCATTTGTGTATCGTACCACGACACATTGATCTGTAGTATTATGAGATTTAATATTTTAGGCGACCGCTGAAGCTAACAACTTGGCAGCCATGGCATCATCATTAGATTGTTACAACAAAGTGATGGAAGAGGTTTGTCATTAGCAGTCGTGTACATAACTATTAACAGCAGCAAAATACATAATTCACACATTCTATGAACACTCAAGCCTTCCTAATTTGGGCAATATGGGACCAGCCACTGCTGGGATCCTAGACATGTATGGAAGATAGAAAGAGGTAACACATGCTATCTTGGAATCTCAGACCATTGTAATAATGTAAAGGTCTGGTACTCTAGTTCTACATACAGTATGCATGTACAGTACACACTTGCACTACACTGTGTATAGGTACTGCATAGGTACTGTAGACTTAGGAATTCCGAAGATCTCCGAGACTTGTCTCTGTGACTGACAGCTAAGGATAGTGCTTGTTCATACGGGAGTTCCTTCTTCCAAAGTACCTACCGTCAGAGCCCCAAGGCCTCGTACGCACTGGTATAGGTGCCCAGATCTCGGGGGTCCAGATTAGAGAGGTTCGAATGTACTGAGAAGGGTTACATTTTAGAAGAAAATTGATAAACACTGAGAACGTTTTAATGTCTAAGTGTGTGACATTATTGTGTAGTCAGTAAAATATAGCAGGGCCGGCAGGGCACTCCAGATGTTGGATGGGCCAGGTGTTGCATAGCCAAGCCCCACTCACAGTAAATGTAAGAATAGCTAATGTATTTAATCACTCAAAAGAATGCTTCTGAAGTTATGGAATTCCCATTTTCAAAACGTTAGGTAGGCCATGACCCACCTGGCCCTCCTGTTCCGCAGGCCCTATAGAGTAAGTTGAATCATTCAGGGCTATTATTATTCGTACAACATTCTAATTGGAGATTTTATATACATATTGCTATTTTGTGTGGTTGCTCACTGTGTATTTGCTTGAATATTTTATCCAAATTTGATGGTGTTTTTAGATCTGTGGTGGCGATCGACCATTTGTCTCACCAACTGAACTTGAAGGTAGCCACGAAGCCAACAAGAGAGTAGCACTGGATCATTTTGACTCGATTCGTAAGATGGGTGGAGCACACTTGAGTAGGGAATACCGGGAGCGTCTCGATACACAAATCGAAGACTCGTACTCGAGTTTATGCAAGCAGAATAACGCCAAGAACATCTTTACTGCCGTGCGCACTCCGACCGTTTTCTTGTCTCTCATCCTGTTTTTCTGGTTTTTGAAATACGTTGTCAGCTTTGTTGTCACAATCGTCTTATTCGAGCGTCTTGTGGGTTTTCTCATTTTCATGTCGTTTGCTGCTTTGGCTGTGTGGGCATATGGACGTTGGTCGGGCTATTGGAGAGACGCAGCTCAGGTGATTGACTACGTGTCTGAATTTTTATGGGATCAGGTATGTCTGTTGTGTGATATATTTTTGAGTCATGTGTGCATTGAACTGATCTGCGCGTTTGTGCTGTTCAGGTGTTTGCTGAGCTTTATGTACGAGCTGTGAGTGGTGTAGCACGTAGTCAAGTGGGGATAAAACAGAAGAAACAGTGAGTATGTAGAACGGAATCAATTGTGAGCTAACTATTGCGTTCACTGTCTAGAAGAGAGCTTATGTAGCTATTGTGTCCTATTGATTTGTTATGCATTATAGCCTCGACCCATCAGGCATTCTGTACTGATCTCAATGAACGCAATCATGCCTGTTTAGTTGTGGTTCTGGTTACACTTATGATGTCCTAGAGTTTGGATTAGTATTAAACAGTAGGGTAAATTTAAATAAGTAGAGTGTGACAAACTGCCATCTACAATCCATAGGCGACGGAACCATGGGGAACGCAGCCCCACAAAATTGTTGCTCGATATCTGTGCCCCCACATAAGGCGGTCTGCCAATGTCAACAACTTTTACTCCTAACTGATACTTGATTAGAGTGATAGCGCGCATTAGAGTCTGATTAGACGTCAATGAGTCAGTTGTATTTACATGATTATTGGATGTCTCAAGAAGTTAAGGATACACGTAGAAGAGAGGTATGAATATATTTTATTGTAGTGCTGTTTATAGCCTGAAGTTGACGACCCCATAGTTTATCTCGTGACAGGTGTGTGCCATCTAAATTAAATAAATCAATAAATAAATGTTATCATCTTGTATACCCTACTGCTCCTAATGTTTTTCGAAACTCCAAAAGTAATTTAGAATTTTCACGAATCCTAATTTTTTGAGGTCTTGATGTGCAATATTATTATTAGTCATTTTTGATTTAATTATTTGTTTATTTATTTTTCAAACTGATTCAATTCTCTTAACATTTCTAGTTGGCATCTTGAGCTGCACACTTCCACCTAGCGGCCATTCTTGACATCGTTTCATGGGCACGACCAAAAACCAAAGCCTGGACAACCGGCATATTTTCGAGACCAAAATATTATTTTTCTGTTTCATATCTTATTATTTTGGAAGGCAAAATTTTTGAAAAGATTGTTACTCGAAAAACATTAGGAGTTGTACGGTATATACATTGTGTGTGTGTGTGTGTGTGTGTGTGTGTGTGTGTGTTTGTTTGTTTGTGTGTGGTGTGTGTGTGTGTGCACGTGCGCGTGTGTCCTGCTCACAAAGATGATCCATTGCCTATGCAATCTACAAGCTGTAGCTACTAGATCTGATGGAATTTGGGCACAATTATGATGAGACCAGATTGTTTTCGGAGGATTGCCCAACCGGCAACATATATTCACTACATGTACTACGCTTGTTTCATAGCTGAATAATTGTGAATATAGTCGATTTAAAAGTTTCACTTTCTAAGAACCGAATCCATCGTCCTGTACAATTCAAAAGCATAAAACTACCGTGTACGTAGTATACTTCCCGCTGGTGAAAGCTCACATTTGCAAGCTGCCCACTAAGAGACTAAAGTGACATATCTTGGTTTGGGTGTTCCGCTATAACTTCTTTGGTACTCGGTCAACCAAACGTCGTCTTCCTTTTCTCTTCTTATGTCTCCCAGATTGAAGGCACCTTGTAATCGTTTAATTTCTAGAGATCTTCGTTGTCGAAGTTCTTCACGTATGTGTTCGTCGGCTTGCCGCCTCTTGAGTGCTCTGAGAGCTGAAGGAAATACCTGCAACAGAAATATGCAATTCAGAAACAATACAGTATGTGTGCCATCGTATTTGGATTTGTTAAGTCTGTGTACTGCACTATATGAGGGTTTATTCAGAAAGAAAGAGTTAGACATTGATTCACAGATGGAATTGTGATGATGCTTTTACATCTTGGATGTGTGAGTACATTTCAATGACTCAGACCATTACAAGCAACAAACCGTTGTGTGCACTGAATGTACTGGCCGAAGTACAGACAGTATGAAAATGTTTTATTTAATTAAGTTAAGTGTGTAGAACGCACTATTAAAATATATTTATAATTATATAGTTGAAATCTAATAGGACAGTGACATCAGAACAGGTTTGATGGGGTATGTAATGACTTTCTCAAATTATTATAATTATTTTTATTTATTTATTAATTTGCAACTGGTGAGCCATATTACCTCTTCTTCTGACGCGTTCACATTGTAAGTCTTTCTGTTGGTTGCACTGCCAACTGCATTATTGGCCCAACCGTATGGATGAAAGGGTGGTTTTCTGTCTCTTGTCTTTGGTTGTTCGCGGACATCTCCATCTCCATCTCCACCTGAACGTTTGGATCTCTTCCTCACTCTTCTGTTACTTCTTGCTTCCGTTAGTCGTCTACTGTATTTGCTTTGCTCTTGCCCACTGTCTGATGGGCATTCTGAATTTTTTTCAATTTCCGTTTTGCTGTTTTGTGCATCTTGACGGTCGTGAACAACAACCGTCTCAACTTGAGGCACGCCCACGCAGTCAGATGATAGTGAAGAGCTGTCGTCGTCTGGAGAGTCATCCCACACAAACGGCTCGTGGCGGAATTCTCGTGCCTTTCTATATAGGCGATACTGACTAATCTGTGCGTATTGTTGATGCAGCGCCTCGTTCCATTGCAGTCTGTTGTACGCTCGGCCATATTCTGATTTTTTCCGCCTGCCCATGACAGTTCCAGCCTCCTCACTTCCTCACTTCTTCTTTGATAAGCAAACGTGGAGGCCGGAACACAAATTTAAATAAAGTTTGAAAAACTGAGCATGCGCAGACAACCGTCAAACTGAAATCGGCAAGTAGGAATAGACAGTACGCACATCACATATCATTTAACTACATGTCTAGACTTAAGATCTCCTGCCCACTGCAAAGTTAGACTCGACGCAGTCTCACTGTAAATTTCAAGGCGAAAACACGATTGTGCAATTTAGCCTCGGTCTCCCAGACCCGTGTAGCGCCGATTCAAAATCGTTGAATCGGCGCTACTCGTCTGGGGGGCTAGGCTAGTTGCAATAGCTAGCCTACGTGGTAGCTTTGTATGCAGGCTGACATCCACCGTACGAGAGCTCCCAGAAATGATGATAATACCTAACATTGTTGATGTTAGTGCGTGGCAGCTGGCACAGGAACACACCAGGCCACGCCTCCGGAAAGAAATGGAAATTTTACTGAATTTCAGTTTGGAATTCTACGAAGTTTGATCCTAACTGGTCCAAATCTTATGGATGCATCTATAACCTCAAGCCTTGTGACTATTTAATTTCCTTGTTTGCAACCTTTGCAGAAAGAAACTAGATCTAGCTAGATGTCTTCCAAAGTAGTGGATACTGCACATCAACATACAAACCAATGGAACAAATGAGTGTTTGTCAGGTCAAACAAATCATTATTGCTTTGCAACCTATATTTACTTGAAGCAGAAGCTTAAGTAGGGCTAAAGGTCTGAAGGAAATACAAACAAACACCATTTTACACAGCAACACCACTAATTCTAGCAAGCAAGCCATAATTCTCGCTTGAGTCAAGACTTTGAGTTCTTCAAACAAAAATAACAGCAGCAAGCAAGACAGCAACAGCAAATGGAAAGACCAAGAACAGCATAAGCTAACATAATCACTCCAAAAGAAAATTTCATCATTAAATCATCACAATAATAAGGATTGGGAGATGTCCTGTTTGCTTCATGTATAAACTCCACTGGAGAATAACTATAAAAAATTAGATACTAAATGAATGGTAATCATATGTGACATCATACAACTGCTTACTCATTCCAGTTTGAAAGCACCCAAACATTTCCACAGATAAACCACGCAAAGATGAAGCACCCTATAGGATCCCACTTTGCCTGGTTTTCATCATCTTCTTTCCTCGAGCTATGAAATAAAACTCGAAAGCCAACCTCCAGGGACTGAAACACTCCCATCACAATCAACCAGATAGGAATTAAACGTTCAATTTTACAATCATGAAGATTGAGTGCGCCTGCGAATAAACCAAAATACTTAATTCATATTTAATTAACTATAACAATCTAGTAACCCAAACAGACTGACCAATTACAATCATTGCAACCGGAATTCCGAGACAAAATGCAACAGTACACAAGCAACAGCCTATAAACAGAAAGACAAAGATATCTTGCAGTAGAGAATATGAAACGCAACGAGTATTGTGAACCGAGAACTGCACAGAAGGCCATCAATCTACTAGACACGGACGTTTCCTCGTGCTCGTCTGTTCGGCTCATGGTCATTGTTCTCCGCACACGGCTGCCAATTTGATTGGGCTTGAATGCGTTAGGAAACAGCGATCTATAGGACGGCGGAGCGCCTACAATCAGCCAACAACGTGGCTATACAGCAGCAGAATACAGAAGACTTTTAATTTAGAGACCTCACCATCAACGGAAGTCTTGTCGGTGAGCCTGGTCTCCTCTGTGCCAGCCATTCCGATAGGAGTGCAGTTTCCCGGACAGAGAAGGGCGAGTAGGTATGCCGTTGATATTGACACAGCTGCATTCGTTGCATTTCGTACGTGTCGCTGAATGTCGTATAAATAGGCTGTCAACAGTTAATTGAATTTTTCTAATTGTTGTATGGGAGACAATTAGATTAATTAATCTATTTATCTATTTATTTAAGGCCTCATTAACATCACAGAGGTAACATTTAGCGCGCTCGGTTCGCTGAAGTTCCCGTCTGCTGAAATGAATGGATTTGGTTTGCTACTTTGCACGTTTCTCCTTGCAGTTGCTGGTGTGCCGTTGTATCAGCAGACACAGGTTCCGGTTGCTGACCGGGTTGTTGACCTTCTAACACGCATGAACATCCAGGAGAAAATCAACGAGCTGCACCTTGTCCACGACCATGTGCCTTTTATACAAGAATACGTCAATAACAAGACAGGACTTGGAGGAATAAAGATGGCCGCATTCTCTGCAGCTGGGGACAGTGCCCTGTCAGTTGTGAAGGCAAGAAATGAGGTAACTAAGAAACCGCGTCATATAGATTGACGTTGACTGACATACAGTAGTGGTTGTAGACGTTGGAAACACTGAGATAATCACATTTAATATTAGCTGATGATTTGCTTGCAATTTAGCTTGCTCGTAAAATATTTATGTTTTACAGTAACGCTGAATAACGGTCATTGTGTGGGCGGGCGCCTTTTAATTAATTAATTAATTATTAAGTGCTAGCTATAGCTAGGGTGCATGTGACTGCGTGCGCGCGCGCGCGCGCGCGCGCGCGCGTGTGTGTGTGTGTGTGTGTGTGTGTGTAAAATAATGAGCAGGTGTCAAGTGGGAAGATATATACAAGTAGCAGCTGTAGCTCATAAACACATTGCTTTACCACAGCATTGTTTTTGGCTTGTAGTTACATCATTGCTCTGACAATGGACTATTAATTAATTAAGCTTAGGTATACAATTTCATTCAGACTGGTCACTGATGAGCAGTTGTTATCTAAGTAAGGCAGATGCATTTATAAAGGTTCTATTTCTGTCACCAACTTTAAATTAGTCAGTTTGTTTTGAGTTCAGCTAAAAATCTTTCTATTTAATAATACTTGTCTTGCAGTGAACACTTATGTTACAAAGTTGTTAATCAATGCAGAAAAAACCAACAACTTGTTTTCGTTATGTTATCTGTTTTGGTGTTTACAGTCTGTACACTTGTTCTGTCGAGGATACAAGAAGATTTAATTCCAATTTGTGTCACTGTAGGTTCAACACAAGCTTATGAATTCATCTCGACTCGGCATTCCAGTAAGTGCATGATCTGTTAGAGTGATGTACAAACACTTGTTACAAAACCTCTTGTTTATCACAATCTAGACGATGTTTGTACAAGAATCTTTACACAGTGGAAGTAGTGCTGGTACCATTTTCCCAATGCCTTGTCTCATGGGAGCATCTTGGAATCCGGATCTAATACAACAGGCAACTCACCTCTAACTCACTTGTTTGTGTGTGATTTAATATTGTGTTTTGCTAAAGGCATATGATGTAATAGCTCGCGAGACTCGTGCTATAGGAGCTGATCTTGCCTATGCTCCTGTTCTTCAAGTGTTTACAGACCCTCGATTTGGTCGAACACAAGAAGGATTTTCAGAGGTGACGAAGGGCACTGTTGATATACATAGCTGCTGTGCATCTGTAAGCATTACTTGTATATGCATTATGTGAGTAGGATCCATTTTTAGTATCGGTGTTGGGTGCAGCTGCAACAAGTGGATTACATGGTGGTGTTACTGGAGGACCATTGACATATATTGATCAGGTTGGCTTGTTGCTCTTTGGTATAATTTGATAATTTGCAGAGGCATTTACATTTGTGTTGCATTTTATGCATTAAGTACATGCACTCTAAGTTTTGGTGAATCTGCCACGTGCTTACATGTACACTGTACACTAACATGAACACACCAACGGCAGCACTTTCGTACTATAATTACATGAGTCTCTAAGTGCAGCCATTCTAGTGAGAAGAATAGTTGAAGTCTTTGTTTGTCTCTTATGTAAAATTGTTGTCTCTAATTGTTGGTGGTGACCAATCCGTTCAAGAAACATCTTGCAAGCAATTTGTATTCCTAACATTGGAAATTCCTATCTTTTGCAACAGTCTAGAGAGTGTAGATGTTGAGTGAATTGTGATGTATTACTACTGCTGTAGTTATGTCGATTTGTCCACCAAGTTTTGCATTAGGCCAAGGAGGTGAATGTTGGCTGGTTCGATTAATCACATGTATCTTGTACACATGTTGTGTGTACTGGAGGGACTTACAAAACAATTGAGGCTGATTGTCAAATCATACATCTAGAATGTATAACTTCAAGATTATTTCAAGATTATTAGGCGTGGTATCAATTTTCTGTGAGCAGGATTATTACATGTGTGATAGATGAATGTTATAGCCAAGAAACTATATCATGGCTGTACAATGTTGTTTGGCTAGTTTTACTTTATTGCCTTTCCAAATAGTGTGACAAATTACTAGACAAAGTAAGATTAAGATAGTAGACTGGTGATACTAGAATCTCTAGGATACAATACTGACAATACTAGATTAGAACGATTAGAAGAGTAAATGATTAGAAATGTCAACATTTAATTTTCCACAAAGTTAATAAAAGGAAAAAGCAGCAATAAGACATTGCAGCTGAGGGGATACAAACAGCAACACTAACAAGCTACAATTGCCAGTTACGTAGTCAGTAAATTTAGTCTCTTTGAGCAAGGAAACAGCAACACAGACAGGCACAGAATAAGATCCCTCCCACTAAGAGATAGGAACAAATAATGATGCCAAATGAGAATTTCATTGTCAGATCATCACAGTAGTTGCTGTTGAGAGCACCAGTTGTAGTGTTCATCTTTACTGGTGTGTACCTAAACAACAATAGGTGAGCAACTCATCCAACAACATTAATTAATTGCGTAGCTGACTCATTCCAATTTTGGAAGACCCAAACATTGCCAGCAATGAACCAGGCAAAGATGAAACACGCCAATGGGTCTTTCGAGGCTTGGTTGTCGTCTTCCTCATTTCGTGATCCATGAAAGCATACACGGAATGATGTTTCAATCATCTGGAAAACACCCATCACGACGAGCCAGATTGGTACGTATTTCTGTATTGGGCAGTCGTACAAGTTATGGGCCCCTGTGTTTCATTAGATGAAAATATTGTCTACTACATGTACAGGTAAGCATCGTTAGCATAGTGTTGTTACCAATGGCAATCATTGTAATGGGGATGCCCAGAGTTATTCCCAAAATGAGCAACAAACATCCTGAAATTTACAACATTTTTGTTATTAGAGACACCTATATCTATGTATTCAATTTTTTAATACAAGATAAATGTCAACATTTTTGTTATAGACACTTAATGCATGTATTCAATTTAATACATTAATTAATTAAGATAAATGTCAATGTACAGGAACTGACCCAGTGACGTAATTAATCCAATACATCCCTTGCCGCCTGTTTCACGCTCGTCACTGCCTCCCAGACTGAATCCTCGACGTAAATTCCGGCCAATCTGATTGGGCTTCATTTTGTCGGGAAATAACGAGCCATACGAAGGGGGAGCATCTACAGCGTGGGAATTACATGATTTATTGTTGCCTCGTGGGAATAGGTAAATTTGCAAAGCTTACCACTATTCATTTCTGCGACCAGGCTTTTCTTTGCTCAACAATTCAAGTGCTTTGAAACGCGTAGACACTGTTTGCGCAGCTTATAGAAGTGAATATATCACGTGCACCTTGTCTACCGTTGCCTAGTTCAGACAATTGGCCGAAATCAAAGTTGCTTTTGTGTGAGATTTATGGCTTGTCTATCTGTGCTAGCTCTAGTGTGCTAGAGGTTGTGCACCTTGAATTACTTTTCTTGTATTTGTTTGTACAAGATGAACTACAGAATATTTTTGTTAGTTATTTTACGCTAGATTTGCATATATTAGGCGACTTCCTGCTTAGTCAATTAGGGTTGTAATTACAGTATTAGCATTTTTAGCTTACTAACATATACTTATTTATTTATTTACTAATTAACTCTATATATAGTTGCTGTCTATATGTACAGGTCCCCGAATAAAGTGAATATTGATACCATGATCGTCACATCTACTTTGATATAATAGCTAGAAAGCGTCAGAAAGCTGTTGTTTTCTAGCAATGAACTCTTGACAAACTTATAACAAGAGAGACAATTAGGTTACAGAATAAGGGAAATTTGAACTGTTTGTTGCGTTCTTTCAACAAATATTAGGTGACTGTGCAGAGAAGTGCTGTAATTCGCCCAGTAAAGAATGGGCTAGTCGGCTAGTTTTCTATAGTGTAGGATTACCGTATTGCCATTTCAAATTCATTTACTTTCTTTGTCTTAGTAGTTTGACAAATCACTAGACAAAGTAAGATTGCAATAGTAGACTGGTGATACCATAACGATATCAGATTAGATGAGTTACAATTAGATGAGTTACAATTAGATGAGTTACAATTGGCTGAGTTACAATTAGATGAGTTAACAATTAGAAATGTCAAATCTTATATTTCCGCAGAAGCCATAACGATATTAACAAGAACAAAAGCAGCAAAACACGTTGCAGCTAAGGGGATACAAACAGCAACAATTACAAGCTACAACTGTCAACTGTCATTTTTCAAGAAACAGCAGCAACACAGACAGAAACAGAGTATGATCCCTCCCACTAAGAGATAGGAAGAAATAATGATGCCAAATGAGAATTTCATTGTCAGGTCATCACAGTAGTTGCTGCTTGTTATGTTTGTCACATTCATCATCTTTACTGATGTGTACCTGAACAACAATAGGTGAGCAACTCATCTGACAACATTAATTATTTAATTGATAGTGTAACTGACTCATTCCAATTTCGGAAGACCCAAACATTGCCAGCAATGAACCAGGCGCAGAGGAAACACGCCACTGGGTCTACTGAGCCTTGGCTTTCGTCTTCATCGTTTCGTGATCCATGAAAGCATGTACGGAATATTGTCTCAATCATCTGGAAAACGCCCATCACAATAAGCCAGATTGGTATATATCTCTCTATTGGACAGTCATCCAAATTACTGGCCCCTGTTAGATGAAAGAGGTACATATAGATAGTAGGTATCGTTATCATTAGCATTAGCATAGTGTTGTTTTACCAATGACTATCATTGTAATTGGGATGCCCAATGCTATTCCCACAATGAACAACAAACATCCTGAAATTTACAAACTTTTTGTTGTAGATACTTACTAAAATGCATGTACGGTACTCAATTTGAATAGATAAATGTATGTATACCTAGTGACGCAATGAAGTGAACACATCCCTTGCCACCTGTTTCACTCTCGTCACTGCCTCCCAGACTGAGTCCTCGACGTAAGTTCCGGCCAATCTGATTGGGCTTCATCTTGTCGGGAAATAACGAGTTATACGAAGGGGGAGCCTCTACATATCGTGGCATCTGATTGTACAAGTTGCCTAGTTAGGAATAGCTACATGTAGAAAATGCTTACCATCGCTTTCTGCAGACATTTCTGACACCAAGCTTCTTGTTGGTCAACGATTCAGATACTTTGAAACGCGTAGACGCTGTTGCGCAACTTGTAGAAATGTGTAGGTACGCAACCTATCACGTGCACCGTGTCGATATTGTCCCCGGAACCAACTACACGTAAAAAGCTAGTTCCCTCTCGTCTCCCCTTTCAGTCTCCCCTCTCTAGCCTCCCCTCTCTAGCCTCCCCTCTCTAGCCTCCCCTCTCTAGCCTCCCCTCTCTAGCCTCCCCTCTCTAGCCTCCCCTCTCTAGCCTCCCCTCTCTAGCCTCCCCTCTCTAGCCTCCCCTCTCTAGCCTCCCCTCTCTAGCCTCCCCTCTCTAGCCTCCCCTCTCTAGCCTCCCCTCTCTAGCCTCCCCTCTCTAGCCTTCCCTCTCTAGCCTCCCCTCTCTAGCCTCCCCTCTCTAGCCTCCCCTCTCTAGCCTCCCCTCTCTAGCATCCCCTCTCTAGCCTCGGCTCTCCCCTCATCTCTAACCTCTCTAGCCTCGTCTCTCCCCTAGGCCTCGCTCTCCCCTAGGCCTCGCTCTCCCCTAGGCCTCACTCTCCCCTAGGCCTCGTCTCTTCCCTAGGCCTCGTCTCTCCCCTAGGCCTCGTCTCTCCCCTAGGCCTCGTTCTCCCCTAGGCCTCGTCTCTCCCGTCTCTACCTCGCCTCTACCCTCTCTAGCCTCCCCTTGTCTCTAGCCTCGTTTCTACCCTCGTCTCTACCCTCGTCTCTACCCTCTCTAGCCTCGTCTCTCTCCTCTCTAGCCTCGTCTCTTCCCTCTAAGCCTCCCCTCTCTAGCTTACCCTCTCGTCTCTCCCCTCTTGTCTCTCCCCTCTCGTCTCTCCCCTCTTGTCTCTCCCCTCTCGTCTCTCCCCTCTCGTCTCTCCCCTCTCGTCTCTCTCCTCTCGTCTCTCTCCTCTCGTCTCTCTCCTCTCGTCTCTCCCCTCTCGTCTCTCCCCTCTCTAGTCTCCCCTTTCTACCTCCTCTTACGTGTAGTCATGTGACGCGCGAGCGCTGCATGGAGAAATGAGGCGAACTAAGTCAGAGCCAGGCTAGTCAGAGCCATATAGTCAGAGCCGTATGCTAGTCCTTTAGCTCTAGCGTGTCTAGAGACTGGGCACTCTGAAATACCCAAAATCATTTTTAGTACACTTTCTTGTTTCTACAACATGAACTGATGCAATTGCTACGTATGCGTAGTCTAACTTACGCAACCTGTCACAAAAATTCCGGTCCGGACTAAATTTGGCAGCCAAGTCTGTACATTTTTGCAGACATTATTGGCAGTGTACAGCCCCTATTTTGTTCACGGGTACTATTTTGTTTACGCGTTCTGAACCCGTCGTTGCAGCTCCTATTTTGTTCACGCACATTTCTTCCTCTCTACTCGCGTTTTCGTGGCACAAATTTCTTTTCTTCTAGCAAATGTGCTCTAGACACGGCAAACTACATAGAAATAGAGAAGAGTAACCTTGTTCTGGGCAGCAAGTTGCCTATTTTGTCGATTTTCACGCAAACAAAATAGTACCCGTGTACAAAATAGGGGCTGCTAGAGGCTGAGCAGCTCCTATTTTGTTCACGGCTCCTATTTTGTTTACAGCCCCTATTTTGTTCACAGCCCCTGTTTTGCTCACAGCCCCTGTTTTCTTCACAGCCCCTATTTGGTTCACAGCTCCTATTTCGTTCACAGCCTACAGTCCCTATTTTGTTCACAGCCCGTATTTTGATTGTTCACAAGATCTAGTAGTGTTCATGCACAGCCCCTACTTTCTTTACAGCCTTATTCCGTCTGAACAAATTAGGACAGTGTAGTTCCCGGAAGAATGAAGTCCCCGGAAGAATGAAGTCCCCAGTAACAGCGGGAGACTATTTGTTTATAGCAACTAATTGGTTTCGGCTTTTTACGTCTCAAATGGGCATGCTTTACTGCGGAGGACATGACAATGGTCACTAGATCTAATTTTACCCTACTAAATAAATTTTCTTCTGTAATATGTAAGATGCTATCATCACGACATTCAGAAGATTGTGGGGGTGAAGCCCTAGAACTTGCAAGGTAAATTACATAAACGATTTTGATGATTATATACTAGATATTCAGATTTCAGATACTTATGTGAATAGCAATTATTAGTGTCATTCAGGAGCTGCTGCTGAGGCTGCCAAGGACGAGGTTATTCCAACGTAACATAAAATTTTAAAGTCTATTGTCAGACAGCAAAGCTGTTTAGTTTACGTGAGCTATCATCTTGGATGTTCGTATTTGTAATAGCAAAATGATTTATATATAGATTATATTCAGATTATAATTTGGGTTTCTATTGTAGGTTAGACTTTCCCACTTAGGTGGGTTCTATCTAAGTTTAATTAAAATACTAAATGCCAATCTTTGGAATACTGTGATCTCATGTTCACAAATCACGATCAAATTACACGCATGGGAACACGGGGAAAGCATCCATATTGTTAATTCTGGGGAAGTTTACTCTCTCCCATTCACCCTACACTCAATTGGTGTCTAGAATTAGAACACAGACACAGATGTTCGAGAACATGCATGGGGAAAACATGCCGATTAATTCTGCATGACACGTCCTCAAGATGTAGGGAGTCTTTACCATGTCCCATTTTCTCAACTCTCCGTAGGCGTCTAGAACTATTATATGTATACAAATTAGCGGCTGTGAACAAACTAGGGGCTGTGAACAAAATTAAATAGGGCTGTGAACAAAACAGGGGCTGTAAACAAAATACGGGCTGTGAACAAAATAGGGGCTGTGAATAAAATAGGGGATGTGAATAAAATAGGGGATATGAATAAAATTGGGAATGTGAACAAAATAGGGGATGTCAACAAAATAGGGGATGTGAACACTACTAGATCTTGTGATCAAAATAGGAACGAAATAGGGGCTGTGAACAAAATAGGGGTTGTGAACAAAATAGGGGTTGTGAACAAATAGGGGCTGTGAACAAAATAGAGGTTGTGAACAAATAGCCCCTATTTTGTTCAAGGTTACTATTTTGTTTGCGTGAAAATCGACAAAATAGGCAACTTGCTGCCCAGAACAAGGTTACTTTTCTCTATTTCTATGTAGTTTGCCGTGTCTAGAGCACATTTGCTAGGAGAAAGGAAATTTGTGCCACAAAACCGCGAGTAGAGAGGAAGAAATGTGCGTGAACAAAATAGGGTCTGTGAACAAAATAGGAGCAAACATGAACAAAATAGGGTCAAATATGAACAAAATAGGGGCCGTGAGCAAATAGGGGCTGTACGGGCAGAAACGTCCACTGGAACGGTTTTGGACTGGCACCTTGAAATACCTAAAAACTTTTTTTAGTACCTTTCTTGTATGTTTCTACAAGATGAACTGCTGCAAGCAGTTACTATCTACGTAGTCTACGCTAGATTTGCATCTAACTTAGGTGACCTTCTTAGCAATTAGCTTTGTTATAAAAGTATTCTAAGTTGCGAACATATTTATTAATTAATTAACTCAATGTAAAAATAAGAATTTTAGTTGCTGTTTTCATGTACATGCATGAATAGAGTGAGAATATTGATATCATGATCATCACATCTACTAACTTTGATAATATAACAGAAAGTGTCAGAAATTAAAGCGTTGTTTTTTAGCAATGAACTTACAACATAACAATGATGCAATAAGGGAAATTTGAACTGTCTGTTGTGTTCTCTAATAATAATAATAATAATAATAATAATAATAATAAAATAATAATATTATTAACCGCCGTGGCTTAGTGGTTAGCGACAATGGCTACCACTCCATGGTTTGGGGGTTCAAACCCCAGTGACGACAGTAAATTGTGAAACTTGTCTGTCTTTCTTTCTCATGTTTCTCTAGCTTTATCCATGAGACTATGACTCGTTTCAGTCGTTGGGGAGTTTCTGTGGTCTGGCAAACGGTCCGTTGACGATGACGTTCAGTGCTTTCCTGGTGGTCGTTGATATCTACTAGGCGTGCTGTATCGAGTACGCGGTCACCGTAATGCCTGCAATCTATATCGAATTGGCTAGTCATTGATCGCCGTATGGACTACACGGAAACATGTACCCCGCTGGGCTCACCTGCCGGGTTGGTGGGCGCCCAGATGGGGGTGAAGACCTCACTTGCCCATTATGGAGGGGCATAACGACATAATTAAACACTCAGTTTAGTAATGTACCTCAGTAACCTGGGTTAGTATGTAGATTTAACAATAACACATAAACTTTCTAATAATCAACTAATAATAATACATCACAACCTGCAGCACTTACAGAAAACAGTGCTTCTGGGATCTACTTGGATCCTTCGTAAAGTCATGTCTTCTTTCTAGACAGCCGTGATGGTCTAAGTACTTCTGAAGCAGGGTTTGCTTTCGGTACTTGTAATAGACTTTACAAACCAGACTGATCTGGTTGAGCACGACACATTAAAACGAATCAAACATATGATTGTAAAGAGAAATGTTGTATGTTTAGCTGTAACATGCCACTCATTTTTAGTTCTAAAATCTTACACATTGCTAGCAATAAATTACACATAGACAGCAGGATATAGAAATCTAAAGACTCTATTTTACAACATTTAGGTGTACCTGTTTAGTATAGATTTGTTGTTTATGCGGTAACTTCTAACTCTTTGGGCAGAGAGCATGCCTTGTTGGTCTACACTGTACACAGTCTACTAGTTGATTATTTAGTATTGAAATATCACAACTGAGGTATTAGAATGTTGTTGACAATTTTGTTTCTACCACATACCGATTGTGTTTACTTCTTTGTTTGTTTGATTTTGTGTTTGTTTGGTTCTGTTTGTTTTGTTTGTTTCTGTTTGTTTGTTTGTTTTTATTTGTTTGTTTGTTTCTGTTTGTTTCTGTTTGTTTCTGTTTGTTTGTTTCTGATTGTTTGTCTGTTTCTGTTTGTTTGTTTTGTTTGTTTAATTGTTTCTGTTTGTTTGTTCATTTCTGTTTGTTTGTTTGTTTCTGTTTGTTTGTTTGTTTCCGTTTGTTTGTTCAAGTTGTCTAGCAAACGGCTTTGATGTGGGACAAGACTCTGTCAGACTGGTGTCACTTACACATCAACCAACAAATTGTGCAACATAACTATAACAGTCTAATTAATTATTATATGATGTGATCTCCATGTTGGAGCAATATCTGTAAAATCGACTATTTCTTTACAAATTGAGACATTAATTGACCATTACCGGTAGTCTTCTTCATTTAGAATCACGTGACATCGCTAGGTAAGCATTACGCGGCATATGGACAAACACAAGGCGGTCTCAATGCGTCTCCTGCCGACATGAATGAAAGGACTCTACGTGAAGTGTGACATGCCGGTCGTACACTTGCAATGAGGTAATACCAAGTGTTGATAGGTTTACTTGAAGCCGTGGAAAGCGTATGGTCAGGCTGGTGGACGAGGAGCTATGCCTGCTCACAACACGATAAACAATGTTCCTTGCCATTCAAATGTTTGGTTGTTGGATACGGTGAGATACGGTTGTTTAGCAATTCGTTATTGGATTTTATGTGTGTGCTTGGTTGTGTTGTTAGGTGTTTCGTAAAGAGTTTGGGATTGAGTATGGAATTACGATCAGTGACTGCAATGATATTGGTGTGCTAGTTGATTATCGAGCAGCAGCCAACAAGTCACAGGTTAGCCTTATATGGCTTATCATCGTGCACTTACAGTTGACATCATATCTATTACTGATATAGAACTTGCATTATCATTTTGTTTGTTTGTCTATCGGTGTGTTTTTCTGTCTGTCTGTCTGTCTGTATGTATGTATGTATGTATGTATGTATGTATGTATGTATGTATGTATGTATGTATGTATGTATGTATGTGTTTCTGTCTGTCTGTCCATCTGTCTGTGCTTGTGTCTGTGTTTCTGTCTGCCTGTCCGTCGGTCTGTGTTTCTATCTGTTTGTCTGTCCGTTTGTCTGCCTCTGTGTGTGTGTGTGTATGTGTGTGTGTGTGTGTGTGTGTGTGTGTGTGTGTGTGTGTGTGTGTGTGTGTGTGTGTGTGTGTGTGTGTGTGTGTGTGTGTGTGTGTGTGTGTGTGTGTGTACACGCTGCGTGTGCATGCGCGTGTTGGTGTGTACATGTTATTTGTCTGTCAGGCTGCTGCCTTAGGAGCTATTGCTGGTGTTGATTTGGATTTGATGTGTGGCTCTGATGATCGCAAGTTCAGTTATATACACCTAATGGAAGCATTGAAAGAGGGTTTGGTGAGACTGCTGATACCACACTGGTTTCTATTCTTGTAGTCATCTACTGAAGGTTGTAGGTAAATGAGACAATTATTGATCGACGTGTGATGGATGTGCTTGCAGAAAAGTTTGCAGCAGGTTTGTTTGATAATCCACTTACTGATGAGTCACTTACAAAGGTAATATTACTTATTGTTATATGGCTACTACTGCAAACGTTTATTGTGTGTTTTTGTTAATTAACAGGAACTTAACAATGCAACTAGACAACAGTTGGCTCTTAGTCTGGCAGAAGATGGTATTGTGCTTGTGCAGAACAATGAAACTCTTCCAGTGGAGCATGAAAAGCTCAAGGAGGTGCTGTCTCTGTCTGTCTGTTTGGTTGTCTGTTCTTCTGTCTGTCGGTCTGTCTTTCTGTCCATCTGTCTGTTTGTTTGTCCATTTGTCTGTCCATTCGTCTGTCTGTTTGTCAGTAGTTGTGTCTGTTGCTTTTCTAGATTGCTATTATTGGTCCATCGGGGAGCTGTAGTCACTCTCTGAACAGCCACTGTAACTAATGCACCTTAGCTCTGTGTTGTGTCAGTGGGTGACCATACATCATGTTTAGCTCTTTGTGATGCTCAACAATACATGCTTGGCAGCTACATTGCTCAGCCGTCACTCCCTTCTCATTACATTGACACTCTTTACGACGTCATTAGTAATCAGACAAATTCTTCAGTAAAGTCAGTTGTCGCACGTTCTCTATTTTCTCTCTTTGGGTTGATTCTTGCATGACAAGGTATTCACGTGGTGCCAACATTGATGGACCCACGTCAAACAAAATGATTGAGGAAGCAGTCGATGTCGCTGAAGGGTGCAGTTGTTGATATCAATGATATGATAGTGACTGTGGAAATGTGACTTCTGCGATCTGGCAGTGCCGACCTTGTGGTGCTTGCAGTTGGTGACTCGCTGTCAACATGTGGAGAGTGGAGGGACCGTGACAATTTGGATTTACCAGGTGCTCAGCTTCAGCTCTTGAATGTAAGCATAATGTTTGCATGTTAGTCACATGCACACACACACACACACACACACACACACACACACACACACACACACGCACTGAATGTCTCCGTTTCAGGCAGTTGCAAATGCTGTGGACGATCCACAGAAGCTTGTTGTCATCCTCGTCAATGGTCGGCCAGCCACATTTGGTTCTCAAAATGAAATTCTAACAAAGGCAACACGACAATCATCATTCGTTGAATAACAACAACTCATAACGACGACTTCCAATTCTGTGATTAGGTTGGTGCTGTGCTTGTTGCATGGAGACCGGGTCAAGCAGGAGCAATGGCTCTCTGGAATATTATAACAGCAAAGTACGTGTGGCAAATACGAGAATACTTGTAAACTGTGATGTGTAGAGATACTGTAGTATCAATGTCAAATAGGACTGTACCAAGTGGCAAGTTGGCGCAAAGTTGGCCAAGGTGTGTTGGACAAGTTGGTGGACCATCATCCCCGTGGTTTGCTTTGGTAAGTTGAGATTGTATTGTTGCCGGCCATTTGACTGTGTGTGTGTGTGTGTGTGTGTGTGTGTGTGTGTGTGTGTGTGTGTGTGTGTGTCTGTCTGTCTGTCTGTCTGTCTGTCTGTCTGTCTGTCTGTCTGTCTGTCAATACATATATTTTCAAACATTGAACTATTATACACCATCTAAGCAAAGCAACGTGTGTGTGTGTGTGTGTGTGTGTGTGTGTGTGTGTGTGTGTGTGTGTGTGTGTGTGTGTGTGTGTGTGTGTGTGTGTGTGTGTGTGTACTTTATCATACACATATACACTACTGTACAGAGAGAAGGGAAATGGATTGCTAACAAGAAGACAGATTATTATGGTCAAAGTTATGATCCTTATGTTGATGAGCCTTCCACTCCTCTCTTCCCATTCGGATTTGGGTTGTCATATACAACGTTTAATTACACCAACCTTACAGCTAAAGTGGTAAGTTATTGAATAACCTGTGAGGTTGTGAGACGAAAGAACTGCACTCCTCCCTGTTAGGTGACGTCTCAATATACAAACCTATCTCAAGGTTAGCTCATTCTTTGTCTGTCCGTCTTCCTGTATGTCTTTCTGTGTGTCTGTCTTTCTGTCAATCTATCTGTCTGTGTGTCTTTCTGTCTGCCTTTCTGTGTCTGTCTGTATTTCTCTGTGTGTGTCTGTCTGTCTTTCTGTGTGTCTATCTGTGTGCCTTTCTTTCTGTGTCTGTCTGTGTGTCTTTCTTTCTGTGTGTCTTTCTTTCTCTGTCTGCGTCAGTCATCTATGTATATTAGTAATAGTAGTCATGATACCACCTAACAGGCTGCACAGGAGCAACGGTCTACAGCACCCACACACTCATGCACTCTAATCTGCACTAAATGAATATTGCTGCTTTTTCTAGTGATAGTAACTGCTCAAGTTTCCCTTCTCAACACTGGAAAAGTGGACAGCAAAGAAATCGTCCAGCTCTACATAACTGATCCTGTCATGAATCTTGTACGATATTGGAAGGTAAGAAGACAACAGCTGCCTTATATGTGTATCCCCTACTCTAAACCATTTTTACAGCGACTCATTGGTTTCAAAAAGGTAGCCATAAAATCTGGATCAACAGCTACAGTAGATATTGATATCAAAGGAGAGGATCTTGCCTTCTATGATGAGAATGTATTTCAATCTATATCTGGCAAAGTGTGCTTGTTAAATGACAAGTCGGTGTACTTACCTGTTATAGATGATATTTCGTGTTGTTCCTGGGGAGTATTTGCTTGCTGCTGGCGGCTCGAGTGTGTATACTCCTGTTTCCTGGAGATTTACTATTTGATAATTGGTGGAGCTGCTACGTGTACTGTTTGTTGCTTGTTTTGTGATTTATATCGTGTACCTGTAGAGGCTTGAATATCCTTATGAGTCACATTTGCGCGTGCACACACAACACACACACACACACACACACACACACACACACACACACACACACACACACACACACTGTCTGGAGTGATAATCAATGAAATGGTCGACATTGACACCATACTTTAGTCTTCTGCACACTGTATATCATAGTTGCTAACCTCTAAACTACAGTATCCTAGGATAGTGATGAATCAAGAATGCTTGTCCTTTCGGCAATGTCAAACACCGGTTTCAGTCGATGCACTCTTGGCTTCACTTGCCACTTTCAAATGGCTGCTGACTTCATCACTGAGTACTCTGTGAGCAAGAGTGGGCGATGGACTTCGTTCAATAGGCACATTTGGAGGAGTTGGCTTTACTCCCCAGATATCGTGAGCATACTGGGAGATGGTACGATCACTACTGAAGAAACCACAAGATGCAATGTTGTGAACAACCATACGCATCCACACATCGTTGTCCTGGAAAGAAGTAAGAAGTCAGGTTTACTGGTTGATGATGCTACTGTGATGATGCTACAGTACATACCTGAAAGACAGCATTAACCCGCTGTTGGCATTTCACGTAGGACCGAAAGTCAGCCAAGACGTAGAATCTACATATGATGATGGGATAATGAATGATGTGGAGTCGTGTGTGTGTGTGTGTGTGTGTGTGTGTGTGTGTGTGTGTGTGTGTGTGTGTGTGTGTGTGTGTTTGTATGAAGTCAGTACATACTACAACAATCAACCATACTGTACCTGTCATGATGCAGCAAGTGATCAATCAGGTGGTGGAAACAGTCTGGTTGACTAGGCAGGAAGTAACCATCATGAATCTGGTCCATTGCCTTTTTTAAATCACGGTCACTGTCATAATACTCTTTAGGCTTGTATCTAGATCATCATACACACGCACACACACACACACAATACAAACAGAAAGCCCATAACACATTTCCCACCATACCCTCTCTTGCCCAACTCCTCGACTTCCTGCACTGTCATCCCAAATATAAAGATATTTTCTGGACCCATTTCTTGACGCATTTCAACATTAGCTCCATCTAGAGTGCCAATAGTCAGCGCCCCATTGGCCTATACAATCACAGCCAAACTGTTACTCTACAAGAACCAACATAAAAACCAAGATAACAAACAAACCATGAACTTCATGTTTCCCGTCCCAGAAGCTTCAGTACCAGCTGTCGAAATCTAACCAAAATGGAATAATAAAGCTATAACTACATTGATTTCAATCAGACCCAACTCACCTGTTGTGACAGATCTGCAGCCGGAATCACTTGAAGAGCAACCAAAAATTAACATTTATTTAGGAACAAATTATGTGTAGGCTACCTACCTTTTTCGGCAAGACTGACTCTGTAGTTCTCAAGGTAGATGACTTTTAGACGATCACCGATAATTGGATCATTGTTCACAACTAAACGCAGTTCAGAGAGAAACATGTATGGGTGGAAGATACAGCGTCTCATCACATAATGTTGGTTTGCTTATGAGCAGTGGAGATGCCATTATCATGTGTATGTATGTATGTATGTGGCTCAATTGGTTAGAGTGTGCAGTTGGAGATTGGCAACATCCGGGACCTTCAGAGTTCAAGTGCGGAAGGGCCACATACATAAGTTTCCCTTGGGCAAGGAACTAACATACAATTGCCTCTTTCTCAGTTCTGTCCAAGCAGCAAAGATGAAGAGACTTGGTGACAAATAGTAACTGCTAGATTTAGATTGTAAAGTAGCAAAGTACCTAGTGTCTGCAGTAACCTGGGCCCTAAGGGTCCTTGTAACAAAAAAATGTATGTATGTATGTATGTATGTATGTCTATCCATCAGTCTGTCTCATTTTGCCTTCTAATTTACCGTCAGCAATAGCATTGATCAGCTTGATGATCAGCTTTGCAGTATGATAGCCAGGTGCAGCCTAACACAATCACATAATCAGACATTTACTTCTAACTCACTGACAACTCACTGATTTCTACCTTTCCACCAATAATCACAGTCCTGGGAACAAACTCCATGTCAGGATCTGCTTTCAGCTCTGATAACAACACAAGACTCCAATTAATCAGTTCAACACATACTGTAACATCATAAAATTATATCTCTGTGTATGTGGGCCTGTGTGGATGTAATTTTGTAAACAAGTTCATCTGTCTATTGTCTCTTGTGTCGACTGCAGCTCACTTGTCTGTGTCTATTTCCAGATATAAAGGTTCAAAACCTCAATTATACAAACGAAGGCACAAAATTACATAGGGTGCGTTTCCACTAGTGCCTAAACCGGTTTAACAAGTGGTTTAAGCTAAACTGGTTTAAGAATTGACCTGTTTCCACCTGCACTAAACCAGTTATATGTTAAACCTAAACCTATTTCTTAAACCTACTTCGAAGTAGGTTTAGCAAAGTGGTTTAGGTTTAACTGTCACGTGACAGTAGCGCGCTTGTTTAGATGGCTTCTGACAATGTCGTTTTGATGATATTGACTATTTTGCTGGGATAGGATTGCCTTAAAAGATGTAAGGGTCGCTAGCAAGGGGAGAGAAATCAGTAGCTATGGAGAGAGACAAGACGGTGTCTTTGGTCATCGTCATGCAAATTCCTACTAGCAGATGCTGAATCAGTGAAAACTAACAGTTGCTCTGACTCGGCGACAAAGCAGCCCAATACTTCAAAATAAGGCGTTCCTAGACGGTTTGCTTTGCACATCCTGGCTGTGCAAGTTGCTAGTGGAAACAGCGCTTTCTTGAACTGGTTTAGTTCTTAAACCCATTTAAGCTAAACTAGTTTAAGGTGCAGCTAGTGGAAACACGGCCATAATCACAAGCATCCAGCAGCATCTTCATTATTACCACATAATCCTCCTTATCCCCTCCTGAAGAGATCCTAGTTGTTTGTCTGTCTATCTGTCATTCTGTTTGTTTGTCTGTCTGTCTGTATTTAAATCTGTTTGTTTGTCTGTCTGTCTTTCTGTTTGTTTGTCTGTCTGTCTGTCAATTTCATTTATTGAAACCCAAACTCTACGTTACATTTCTAACACTAAATGCAAACAAGCTACTGAGTTCAGCTTTAGTTTAATGCCAGCTACTTTGATAGTCTCTATCGTATATGTTCTCATTTACTTCTCCAGGGACGACACGAGTCAGCTTGTGGAAGATGACTAGCGTTACATCATTGTAAGACTATTGAGAATTTTTCCTCCAAAAACCTCTACAGTCAACTTCATTTGTATAGTCTTCAATGTCTCTTGATCTTCTAGCTAATTTGTTTAAATAATTGGTAGCTTCTGATCCCCAAGTTCCAAAATGTTCAAATACCAGAGTGAAATTGAAGCCTGATGTATTGCCAATAACTTGTTGTTTTTCGTATTTGATCATCTTCCTTTCCTCCCTTCCTGCTGCAGCAAAATCTTCATCTAAAGCTGCCTGCTTTAAAGTGTCTTGGCTGAAAGGATGAGCCATGGCTACATCAAGGTCATAACTACACCCAGAGTCGTACACAACTATGTCTGGTCTATTATCATTTCCAGACTAACGATGTCGAGGTTCTTTCTTGTGATGAATCTTTAATTCATGTAGACAAGTGCTCCATGCATTTACGATTTCATCATGCTGCCACACAGGTCCACCTCCATGTTTGTATGTAAGAAGATGATATTCATCTGCCAACTTGCCACATTCACACTGGATGTTCCAGTTGACAAAAGGTGCAGGTATGTCCAACCTCAGAGATGCTGCCAAACAAAATTCGTTGGGTTTAAGTGCAAGAATCTCTTCAGTAGGAATGGCTTCCAGCCATGACCCAGCTCCCTTACCTCTTATTGCTCTAAATTCAGCTGCAGCTCTATCTGATTGTGAAATTGCAGTTTCCAAGCAGGAATTTGCATTTGCCTCATGTAGTTGACTAGATGGTTTTGTTGTAATTTCTTGGGCTGTTTGACAAACTCACTTAGATGTTGGCAATCATTACAACCAGTAGACTTGGCAGCTTGATGAATATCGATCGAGATGTTCAAGACATTATCTGTTGAAAGCAAGAGTGATACATCGTTAGTCAAGTAAGGGAACCTAGTAAGCAAGTTTGACGGAGTATGCATCCATCCTCCCAAAAATGCAGATGAAGCAATAGCATCGACCAATGTCATTCCAAATCCTCCTAATTTGATAGGAAGTGTTGCCTGTTTCCACCGTTCATCGACTATTGATGGCACTCCCAATATTCTACAAAAGGTTCTTCGAGTCATGTTGTCATGTATTTCAGCTGTAGACTGAAATAAAGATGGCGATAGCCAAGTAATTTAACTTGGGAACATGGCAATGACGTAGTAGAAGGCTTTCTGACTAAGGATCTTCTAATCGAGACAAAGCAGAGCAAAGTGATTGACCAGAGTGAGCCATGTCTTCAGACTTGGAAGGACAAAGGAAGAGCTTCCCACGAGAATGCCTAGGACCGTAGTCCCATCCTTTGTCACTTGGAATGGGCAATGTTTGGTATTAAGTGGGTCAGGAGTGAACAGCTCACATTTTGATCACATTTTGATAAGCCAAGAGAAGTAAGAGATGACTTCAGATGTAAGGCTGCATTGATGGTTGCATCAGGTTCACCAAGTAGAGAAATGTCATCTAGATATGAACTTTGTTGTGCTGTAGTTGTAACTGCTTCAAGACAGGATGTATT